>NW_027122375.1:0-22594 GCF_030686945.1 Centruroides vittatus | reverse complement strand
GGGTGATTTCTGATACAGATATGTAGTTTAATTATGATAGTTGTAAAATTTAACACATTATTGCTAATTTGATATTGTATTCTTTATTTAGAAGCTTGTTTTATGACTTTACTTCACATTTTGTTTGTGTAAAATCAAATTGAAATGTCTCAGATAAAATGCATATCAGGCATATTATGTATGCTTTTTAAGTTTCATAAAGGATATAACATTATACAAACAGTAAAAATACTTGTAGTGTGTTGGACATGTCAAATGTGGTTTTCTAAGTTTTGTTTGGGAAATTTTGAACTAAAGGATTGAAAATGTATGGGGCATCTAAAAGCCATTGATGAAGAGAGATTTCAGAAAGAAATTGTTAGAAATTGACGAATAACAGCTCATGAACTTGTAACAGTTCTTAGCGTGTCACAGACATGATGATTGTGTTCCGCATGCAAAATTGTGAATTCAGTTTGTTTTTCTTAAGTGGAAAAAAAACAAACTGAATTCAGTATACTTTTGTCTGACAAAGGTAGGCAGCTCAAAGGTTTCATTTTATTTTTAAATTAATTACAGTAATACCTCTGTTTTCATTGACTTCGGTTTTTGTCAGTTTTTTCTGCGAAAAATTTGTCTTGGATTTCGTTGGTGTGTCCAGGCAACCTCACTGTTAATTTTGCGAAAACAAAGGGCTGACCTATCTGTTTTCCTGCTCAGTGTGGGGTTGTTTCTTGTTCTGTAAGCATTATTACTCTGTGCCTTTAGTCAAACAATTTCATTGCTTTCCTTTCCTTTTTGCTCCATCATAGGACCAAAGAAAGTTTCCAGAACCAAGCAGCCCTTCAAAGAAGAAGGCTAAGAACACAATCGAGTTGAAGAAGGAAACCATTGAAAAATACAAGAGTGACATTAAGATTGCTGAAATTGGCTGTTTTTATATTCATTTTATATTAATTTCTTATTGTTTTTATTATTAAACACTATATTTATTCTCTATAAAATGCATTTTTGGTATGTATTTTGGAGTGTCTAGAACAAATTAATTGGATTTACATTGATTCATATGGAAATAATTGCCTCGGTTTTCGTCGGTTTCGAATTTCGCCAATTGTTTTCGGACGAATTATCAACGAAAACCAAGGTATCACTGTATACATTTTTATCACAGAAATCTTTTCTTAAGGATGACAAAATAAAAATAAAAATAAAAATATATGTTAACTGAAATTTTGTTCTAGCAGGTCATGATTGTTCAGTCAAGTACCAATGTACCACTGTATTTGATTAATGTGATTGTGATATCTGCATTAGCATCAAGGGAATTAATTATGTTAATCAAAGGATACCTGTATATAGAATTTCAATTCATTTTTTATATAAGGGCATAATAATTCAGCATTCATTCCAAAAATTTTTTACTTACTGGCATTTAGCCTCTTAAACTGCCTTTTCTTTTTTGTATCTGACTATTGGCATTAGTAAAGTTACTATCTAATTTTGAACTATTTGTGCAAGGGAAGTACTGGTACATAGTAGTAATAGTAAAAAGAGGAATTTAGAACGTACAGTATATGATCATTTCAAATATTCAGGAGTGGAATTAAGCCAAAATGGAAAAGATAATTGAGCAATAGGAAATAGGGGAAAAAAACATGGAATGGCAGTTCAAGAGACTGAATGAAATCTGATAGAATGCCAAAATTTCAAAAAGAAAATGGAATATGTGTAACACTATATTGTAAAGTTTATTATATATTATATGGAACCAGAAATGTAGGGAACATCAAAAACAGATGAAAGAAAGCCAGCTAAATGCACTTGAAATGGATGCATTGACTATTGACTTAGTGTTAAGATTTGTGAATAATTTGTTTAATTATGTAGAATCAAAAATTCAGTAGCTTATTTCTCTGATATTAAAAATTTTTTATTTTTATAATTTTCCTTAAAGATTTATGATTATTATTCAATGTGTTTTATCTGTTTCAGCTCTCTGTCATTTAGTTTCCTTTTCTTACAATGAAGATAAATATGGTGTAGTTCAAAGATCGTTATCTGAAATACTTTATCTGTTGTTTTCTCTTCATGAGGTAATTTATCATGGTTTTCATAAAAATTGAATTAGCTTATCAAGATAATTAAAGCTAGTATTAATAATTAAATGATGTGTGTTAGGTGCTATCTCTTGATAAAGATGGCACCTATTCCTACCTCTAGTCCAAATTACTTAACATTTAATTATTAATAGTAGCATTAATATAGCCAATATAATCCAGCAATTGTTTTGTTTTAATTTAATAATGGGGTTTATGGATGTTTATATTTTTATAGACAATGGAAAAAGAGAAAATTTCTAAACAACATAAAGATATGTGTGAAATTGAACATTTTCGACAGTGCATAACAAATGGTATATATCATATTGTGTACACTTTCAAAGACCATCTACAGTAAGTTAATTTTTATATAATTTTTCTCAATTTTACAAAATATTAAACTATAAATCATTAGAATCTTAATAGCATTCATCAATTGTTAGTTGTTTTAACTAAATTTTTACTTTTGTGACAACTATTGAGTTTATCAAGACAAAAGTGTCAATAGTCTGTAGTATCAACACATTGTTGCCCATTGCTACTATGAGAACCTTCAGGGCATGTTAGTTTTTTTTTTTAAAGTTTATTGTAGGGAAAAAAAAGTCAACATGAAGTGTTTAAAGTTGTATAACTAATGTACAACTTTAAACACTTCATTTTAAAATTTTTTATAGCAGTTTTACAGAAAATAACATTTCTGAAAAATTGTCATGCTAATTATAACTTTCCATGTCTGATCAAAAACAAATGATGTGAAATTAGTTTTAACATGTAAATGAATAAATAAGTACATATTTGAATATAATTAGAAATATTTTTAAATGTGCAGATTATGATTTAATTATAAAATATTTGTATTTTATTTTCTAAAAGAATAAAAAATTTGGTTCTATTTTCAGTTCACTGCCATTGTCACCCGAAGATCATAAACGCGTGGACAAGTTTTTGAGCTTTATGGAATGAAGATTATTTGAAATACAGTTTAAATCTGTTCACAGCTTTATGTAAAGTTATTTAAAAATGTATCTAAATTGATATATTTAAACAATTTTTATATTTATATCAGTTGGAAGAAAATGTTAAATTTATTTTTCTGATTTTATTTTAATGATAAAAATAACAAAATTTTTTTTATGAATTTGTATAACATAAATTTTACTAATAGGATCAATCATAACTTGTATTGCTTTTTTTTATACAATATAATAAATTTTTTTAACTGTATAGTTCAAGTAAATGAAAAATTATTAAATAATAGAACTGTGTAAACTACTTTGATGAATATTACACGAAGGGGTCATAGAAAAGATTTATCTAAGTAGTAGTTTTGACAATTCTATAAGCTAGCTGTGCCTGTTGTGTTGCAAAAAGCATTTAAATCTGGAACATTTATTTATTACAGACTTAAGAACAACATTTGAAACTCCTCCCCGGCATTATAAAATTACTTTTTGCAAGTAAATTTTCTGTTTGATCACATTGTATTTATTAAATTCTGTGAAAACAGAGTAATCTTTAGAATAACATCAATGGAGATTTTAATATAGTCATAAAAAACATTTCATAATTGTCATTTTTTAATGTTTTTATGTTAAAAAGTAACACTGATACAAATTAGTTGTATATAGAAAAAAAAATAAAGTAACTACATTTTTTTTGTACTTTTAGACAACTGAACCAAAATAAAACATATGTAATTAAAGATAATATATTGAATAGATATTTTGAATAGAAATATAGAATAAAAATAGAATAAACATTATATTTTTTACAAGAAATTTTTTGTAATTAAAATATGAAATTGTTTCAAAGATTGATAACAACGATTTAAATAGTATTTCAAATTATTGCAAAGAAATACATTTCATGTTAAAAGAATAAGGTTTAAACGATACACAATATTCAAATTTTATTTATAAGAATTCATATTTACAATTTTTAATTCATGATAACAAATATTATGATGATGTAATATAATAAAAATAAATTTAAAAATTTTTGAAATATGAAAAAAAATAGGTACAGAAACATTTTTAATTAAACATGTTAAGCAAAGTAAACAATTTTCATCTAATATTATTGTTAATTGTCTACTTGGACTTTACTTATTAATAGGACTTTATACTGGTGTTTAAAGTCCAAGTAGACAATTAACAATAATAATAGAATTTAAGGACAGTAAGGCTTTTACAATTTTCATCGAACTTGTTAAAACACCAGGTATATTTATTAGATGAAAATAACACAATAATTTGTTACTGTTTTCTAATAACTAAGGATGTCCACAAAATGCTTTTGTAACATCCAAATTGTGATTTTTTTTAGCAAGAATAAACAAGATTTTCTAAACATGGAAACATTTGAAAAATGATACTTTTTAGTCAAACCTCAATTGAAAGGTGTAGTATTGCAGTAGAATTAGTAGTAATTTTAACTGCTGTGTGGAGAAAAGTATTTATTAGTCATGCTGTCTTTTGTTTCATATGCTTTGCCAAAGAGATGTGTCGTCAAGCAGTAGATTTTTTCATGAGATCGTTTGAAGACAATAACTGCGGTATCAATGTCCTGACTCTACAAGTAAGGCCTTCATTTAGAAATTCATGCAACTGCATTTTTGAAGAAATACTTATGTTCAGCATCATCATTATCTGATTTTCAATCTCTAGCTAGTCATAAGTACTATGAATCGCAAAAACTAAATCTATCAGTGACTCCACCTGCTTACAGTTTAATTTTGACGTCAACCAATTATTAAATTCTCTCTTTTTATTGTGTAAAATGTATGTAAAATATGTAGTATAATTATCATATTTTATGATAAATCATTTTTTTCTATGTATTGTTAATGTAAAAATTATATTAATTTTACTACATAAAAAAAGAAAGACAATTGGCAACTGTATTGCTAAGCAGCACCACGTTTGTTTTGAGTTTCACACTGGGTTCAGTGTAGAAATGCTTTCATATTACCCAAATTCTTTTTAATGCTCAGTCAAACTACTGGAATGTTTTCTAAAAGTACCTATATATCAGCAAATAATGTTTTGTGAGGCCTTTCACGGGTTATTAAGCAAACTCATAAATTACTGTATTATTACTAAATAGCTTTGCAAATGGTAAAGATAAGTTGGCAAAGCAGAAATTTTCATTTTTAGCAAAATTCGGCATTAAAATAATGATTTTTGATAATGTAATGAAATTAGTTTGTTTTAAAAATTGCTGTTACATTTATTATTTCATTAAACAAAACAAATGTATTATAAGTATAATACATTTGTTTTTGTTTTTCTATCATTATTATAAATAACATACCAGTATAAAGTTTAAAAGATTAAATAGCCAGAAGGCCACGGCCGTAAAAGCACTATTTTGAAGTCCCAGTTTGAGGCAGGGTCGGCAACCTTGCAGGCAATCCATCCTGGACACGTTGGACCCCGTCCCTCGCTGCCCAACTGTCTCCATTGTGGGCCTGGCCAAATCCATGATTGGTCTGGAAAGAGATCCTCAAGAACTCTCAATGCACTTTTAGATGATAGGTTTACAAAATTGTCATAAAATTGCCAGTGATTTAATTATTTTATTGATATGATTTTTAAACATAAGTTTAGTTTTAGAAGTTCGTATCACCAGTTCCTTTTTTAGAAAAATTTTATATTTTTTAATTGGAAATTTTTGTGTTTTTAAAAGGACTTTTTAGCGTTTTGGCGGCTAGTAGCCTAAAAAGGAAGGTCGGTCAGTCGCCGAGATTGTATTGTCTGTCTGGAACACAGAATTAATAAATGGTGGTACCTACATGGGCGAACTTTGTCTCCAAATATTAATCATAAGTTTAGTATCAAAGTTTATTTCCAGATTCTCGAACGATGAACATAATAGGAGTATAGTCAATAGAAAAGGTAGGTAAAGGAGCATTGCAAATTAAAGCAAAACACAACTACAGTTTTTTGTATAATAATCACAAGATTAGCAGAATCAAACAATTTTTTAGCAAGCAAATGTCATACTGTAGGATCTTTGGATAGGAATATATCAATTTAATATTGTTGGCATAAGCTACAACATAAGATTTAAGGCAGCAAAGAAGATTGTTAATATATATTGAGAAAAAGGGCAACAAATGGTATTTAATATACAGTTTAATAATCATTTTTATAATCCAGTGAAGCATTAAAAATCTGGACTAATGATGCCAGACCACATCCAGATTTTCAAATGCATGTAAATTCATATTCATTTTTTTGATGCTTTACTGTTTTGTTCTTTTAATGCCCTTTACTCTTCCTAATAACAAAAATAAAAAAACATTCAAAATAAAACCGCAATATGACATTTATTGTGTAAAATAAATCGATAGCCCTAATTTCTGTACTTATAACTCAAAAGAAGTGAATATTCTTGCTCCAAATTTCTGAATGCTCTCTAATGGGACATATAGTAATAAACAAATAAGTACAGTACCACTTTAAAGTAAGGCGATGTGGACCTCTGAAATCTGGTCTCTAATCACTTCTTGCCTTGTCTTCAAAATGAGGACATGATGTGCAGTTTGTTCATACATATTTTTTGATACCTTTTTAATGTGCAATTGCTTCTCATTTGTATGTACAATAAAATCTGTTCATTATCATTTTGTATTGTTATTGTACACATGGGGCCATTAGGCCAAATCCACCTCAACCTGAAAAGGCCCATTGTATACTCTACAGGAGATTACTTCATAAGTCTGATATCTTTAAAAAAAAAAAAAAAAGACAGAAGACTTCACCAGGGCTCAACAAAGAGCCCTGTCATCATCAGCTCTGGATAGTGATGCACAGTAAGATTAAAGATAGACCCTTATAAATCTTCCTTCTTCCTTAGAATAGTGCTCCCTTATGCAAATGGCTGCTCTAAAAATGTCTCCAATGTGTCACTCATTTAACAGACTGCTCTACTATCTGGTACTCTGTTAACAAGACTCTTGTTAATGTAAAACATAGGGGAGAAAATTAGGAACATGGGAGAGTGCTCTCTTATCCAATGCTCTGGTAAGTGGGCTTGACTGTATTTCATTATATTAGTGTCAGTATCCAGAAAAATTTTAACTAATGGAGTGGCTAAAGGTGATAAATTAAGATCATTACAGGTGAGGTCAATTTGTTAGAGAGACCATCCATAAATGATGTCATACTAAAATTCCACATTCTGACCCCCCTTCCTCCCATGTCATTGTCACATTATGACAAATACACCTCCATCACAAGTGATGTCATATTAGTTGTCATCTTTGTTAGAACATCAGGGTCTCTAAGTGTTCACACTTCATGGAGAGGGAGAATAATTCAGAATGAGATGCATTGTGACAAAGAGGAGGGGAGAATGATCCTTGTGACATCACATTTACCATTAATCAGTATTACACATTGGGGTCAATCTGTAAAAACATTGGAGGGATGGGCCAACAACAACTAAAAACCTGACAATGAGAAATGTTTCTGAGTGAATATGTTACAGTCAAAACCCGTTTTTAGTTTCAACTAGTTAAAATGTGTTCTAACTAGTTTATACTGGATGTCTTTGTTAAAACCTGTTTTGTCTACTTAAAACTAGTTTTAACTCAAATTTATTTTTGACTAGCAGTAAATTCTAGTTTTAACTAGACAAAACCGGTTTTAACAAAGACATTATAGAGTGATTCGGGGTAAGATGGTAAGCAGCGGAAGATGCCTACTTTTTGATATTTTCAAATGGTGAAGTTAGATATTGTCATGTGTTTGTATGATGAATCGTTGGGCCAATATTGAGTGAGGAAAGCTGTAGTTGGCTACCGTTACCTCGTTTTCTACATCTGAGAAGAATAAAAGCAAGATAAGAAGGAAGTTTTTGTTGTGAAATGTTTCTAGAATCATTTTAAAGCTAAAAGTTAAAATAAAATTTATTAAAAAATGCTAGAAACAATTAATGTGTGAGTTCAGGTTCTAAAGTTTCCATTGTGAGTTACCGCCGATCTCGATCGGACATGCTAGAACACATAGCACCTTACCCTGACAAATGGGAAAGATGCCACATTTTTCTTGGGGTAACATGCCTATTTTTTAATAAATTTTTGTTTTCTCATTTTATTGCAGGATATGCATAGAAATTATATAGGGACTTCTCAAAAAGGTTTTGGACTGAAAAAAGCTTACAGCTAGCTATAGAGCACGTAGAACAGGCAGAAACTTAACAATACCTATACTGCACTGTTATACTTACTATGAAGTACTTTGTACTACATATGCAATAAATTAAATTTGGTTAAGATATTTGAAAGTTATTTTTATGCAATTATATTTGTTATCTTACCCTAATGGCATTTGGCATCTCACCCGGATACTTGGGGTGAGATGCCTAAAATGCCAGACAGTAAAAAAGTCATCATTGCAAACACAATATACAATTATTTTTCATATACTCCAAAGTTTTATTTGAAAAACATGCTCAAGAATATATTTTTATTAGAGGCCTCCAAATTATCGCTATAATTTCCTTCATAAGCAAAATGTTAGGCATCTTTCCCCGAATCACTATACATAACTATTTATTTCTCCCAAACATATTTATGTAGCTAAAATTAGTTTTAACTAATGTTAAAAGTTAAAACTAGTTTTATCTAAAATCAAAACATGTACAGCAGTAAATTAACTAGACAAAATGGGTTTTGTCTAGTTAAAACTAGAATTTACTGTTAGTCAAAAATGAATTTGAGTTAAAACTAGTTTTAACTAGACAAAATGGGTTTTAACAAAGACATCCAGTATAAACTAGTTTCAACCAGTTAAAATTCGTTCTAACTAAAAACTGGTTTTGACTAACAAATATACAAAATAACATTTGTCATGTGTGGTATAAAATACAAATATACTGGGAGAGGGATAGTTTGCTGGTACAAAAATATTGGGCAAATATGTCCCCTCTGTCCCAATGGTATCATCATACATACTTTAATGCAATATGCCACATTTTATATATATTTTTAAAGAATATATTTTACAACTCAAGTTGTGTGTGTGTGTGTGTGTGTGTGTATGTATGTATATATGTTATTATATATATATATATATATATATATACCCACATATACACCATGCCAAGGTAAATCAATAGTTGGCTGAGTGCCAATGGGGAGAGCTCTGGGTGCTTAGTCGTTTCCAGTCAGAACCTGTATGGTTATATCTGAATTAACCTCTTATTAATCATGGCCCAATAATTCAGCAGATTGTCTGGCTTCTTTAAAAATTTTGTTTATGCACTTAAATTTATATAAGAACACTAAAAGATAGCAAAAAGTAAATGCACAGTTATACAGATACTTTGTTGTTTCTGAAACTGTTGTGACTATGGCATGATTTATTCCTGGCTAAGGAACTGCTATGACTATCAACAGCAGTTCTGTAGCCAGGAGTAAGTCATTGTGGGGACTAGAGGGGCAAACTGAAAAAATTGACTGGTTTTTTTTTTCAGCTAGCACTAAGCCTATTAGTTTACTTGTAAAAACAGGTAATAGTGGCCTAAGTTTATGTGATGAAAGCAAAAGTGCATACATATACTGTGTATGGGCACTAATGACTAAGCTGAAAGGGATTAGTCACCTCATAGCCACCATATTGACAAGTCTCAGCCAGAGTAAAGTGATTGTGCAATTCCTGTGACTATAACAGTGTAAAATTTACCGTATCACATTCTATTTGTATGTTTTTATACAAATGACTCGTCAGTTCATGTTTTCGGATACAAGTCTGAAGTAAAACAAATTGTGAGGTGAGAACCAGAGGGTTCTATCTTCACCAGCAGTACAGTATTCATGAATGCTAACAATGTCATCCAAGGAAATCTCACAAGTTATGAATGGTACTGCTTTTATTGGTTTTATTGTTTGACGTGAGAACAATTATACAGAAGCAAAAATGCATACACCTTACTTGAGTCATCTCAAGGAAAAAGAGTGTTGCACACAATGACGTCACAAAAGTTCACTTAATACAGGGAAGATCAGCTGTACCGCTCCCGCAATCGACTCTGATAGAAAGGATGAGGTACTGCAGCAGCCTATCTACATTTTTTTTTTTTTACTTTAATCTGTTGTTTAGGTCAGGGATGGGCAACCCGCGGCCCTCGGGCCGCATGCGGCCCGCGTGGCATAAAACGTGAATAAATATATCAATTTCCCAGCTTAATGAGATATTCGACAAAAATTCAAACGTTATTTTCTACAACTTATATTTGTGAAAAGTTTTTTCCCAATGAATTTAGTAAAAATTAAAACAAGAAACCGGCTAACAGATACATCGAAACTAATTTAAAACTAGCAGTGACTGATATTTAACCGAATATTTCCGATATATTACGTTTAGATCAGTGCCAGAAGCTATATTAAGTATACCTATGCTAATTTATAATTATATATGAATAAAGAATTGTGATTTACCGACAGTTCCCCCCTCTTTTCTCTTGTGTGCGGCCCGCGTCAGTTCAAAAGTTTTGAAATGCGGCCCTTACGTAGATAAAGGTTGCCCATCCCTGGTTTAGGTAATCACATTTTTTGTTAATACATTGAGTTCTGGCCCCTTTCAAAAAAATGGTAGGAGCCTAGAAGCAAGTTTTTAGCACAAAAATTTGGTTCTATCAGTGAAAGATGGTAAAACTTTAAATTCTTCTGCTATAAAATTTTCCTTAAGGCAGAGAGAATCCTCTGGTTTTCATTTCAAGAAACGTTAAAATTAGTAGTTATAAAATTATTGCTGTTATTGCTATGAAATGCCAAGTTGTCTGTCTCTGTTAAGATAAACAAGGTGGTTTCGTGTGGAACTTCGATATCTATCAGGCTGCAAGTCAGAGCAATCACAGGAACTATACTTAAAAGTTAACCAGACTCGTTAAAAATATTTATCAAAGTTTATTTTCAGAATATTTCCAAATAAAAAGGAAATATAAAGATGACACTTAGAAATAATCTTAAATTGCATTAATCATCTTAATTTCTGATGTTTTCACCAGTTTTTATCCATCTTCAGCAAAAATACAAATTAAATGTCGGTTTCATTGAAAAAGAATAGAAAATTTAAATGCATTCTGGTACTTAAATTTTAATTTAAAAAATATTTAAATGTCATCATTGCCATACTTTTAAGTAATAGACAGATAAATGCAAAAATATACAAAAAAATAAAACTTGTGAAATAAAAGTGTGTAGAATAAATACAAAATGATACTAATAAAATACTAAAGTGAAGGTCAATAACAACAGCCAAAAATGTTAAAAATTATTACCACCATAATTTAAGATTATTTCACAATATTGTTTAATATAAGTGCAGCATCTAAAGAAATATAATGAAGTGACATCAAAGATGATTTCTAAATCTGTGGACTGGAATGATTTATTCAGGAATATGATGCAGAAGATGGACATTGATGTCTTAGACATGATGGGATAAAGCATTTTTATGGTTATACATCCCTCCAACATTTCCATTGCATAAATAGAAACAACATACTACAAACCCACAAGAATGATATAACTTGCTAGCAAGGTGCTGCGAAAATAAAACTTTGATTTATGTAATACTATCATTGTATAGTTTTATCTTGATAAAAGTGTAAATAAATTCATTTATTTGTTGCACACTGCCGTTCTGTTTTCTGCTTTGTATAAAATTTTTATTTATATTCATGTATATTTCTCTTTTTTATCGTATGAATTTTTTATTGTTTTAGTTGGCTGATGAGGGGCAGAACAAGCCCGAAATGTGTAATATAATATGCGTCTCAACTAAATACAGATGAAAAAAACACCAAGTGTTTAAATTTGTCATACATAATAGTGTTTGCGCAACAAAGAAATTACAAAACAGTTTCCGACATAGAAGAGGAAAATTCATTTATGCTGTTATTATTTCTAGCGTGTCTTTAATGTTATATTATTACATTAAAACATTCACTATGAATAATTTCTGATTTGATGTAATAGATATAAGAAGAAACTTAAGCAGCAAATTTAAAGTAGACATGTGGGTGAATTTAATAATTAATTATGTAGACAAATATTTCTGTTGTGTTTAACTACATAATTAGTTTGATGCAGCATGTTGTAAGGTTCAAAAATTGTCAAACAGCATTTTTAGCAACCAATTGTTATTTTACCACCATCACTTAATATATCATTGCAATTATCATTTTAACATAATGGACAAAGGATTTGATTAAACTAGATTATACTCCAATTTTACTAAAACTGAAGTTTTCAGCAACAGGTTCTTTTGTTTTTCTGATTTTCTATGCATATTTAGAAAATTTTGAATTTGTTTTCCCAAATTTTCCAAGAGTTGCTTCTGATAATATTTGTTTAAGAATCCAATTTACAACAGTTATTTTCTACTTATGAATTTAATAAATTCTAATCAATAATTCAGCTAAAATTTTATATTTTATTGTGTTTTAATTTCACAAAATAAGCATGTGCAAATAAAAATTGATACAATTCCACTAATTTGCTGAAAAGATGGTGCTTTCTTTACAATATATACGATGTGATATTTACAAACTTACTACTATTTTGATTTGCAAATTGTTAATAATACTGTATATATTTTAATTTCTGCTGTGATATTCAATTATATAATTACAATAAAAAAATTTAATGAGGACTTTGGCTTTTGCTGTCTAGACCAGTGAAAATACAAATGCCAATTAAATATTTGCAAACTAAATATCATTATTGTAATTTATGAAATTTAGAATTTATTTTAATATTTATTCTTTGCTATTTATATCTACACATAAAAGATAAAGATATTATAAATGTATGACATACTTTGCTCGAATCATTTTTACACAAATGTAGGAAAACACCATTTATTTCAATGAAATTATTTACATCGACACTGGAACAGAATTATGTATTTATGTATTAATTCCATCCTGTAAATACCACAATGATTTAATCACTGTAATAAAAAATTTCCTGGTATTATTTAAAAAATAATACCAATGTATTAAATCTATTTCTGAAGTAACATTTTGAGCATGCTGAACCTTTCTCTATTTATGAAGATACTTTTTTCTGAGATAATACAAATATGATTTAAGATATTGTTCTAAAAGACATGTTTCTGATTCTTGTCAAGAATTACAAAAGCAATTAATGTTTTTTTTTCTTTTATACAAAGATATGTACATTAAATCAATGATCAAACAAAGAATATTGATTAGAAAACAAACTCTTAACAAGAATGAACCTTATATTCTGTTCTAAATGAAACTACTTTTGGACATGGTTCAATGAAAAAAAAAATAGGAAAAATTGTTTTTTGTCAATGTTTAAAAAAAATGGCAAAATTTTCAAATTATATAAAGTATTGTAACAACTAAATATTGTAAATTCAGTATAAATTGCAAATATATGCAAGCATAGTTCATGAATGGCTGACTGATCACAGAAATTCAATCCTTTTCATATGTAGTTGAATTTGTAACAATTATCAAATTCTGTTATTCATATAATTAAACTTTATCATCTGTCATTTCCAAAAACTGGGCATAAACATCACGATTGCATTCGCCTTTCGCAGCATTGAACACAAACTTGTAGTAGCTTCCATCTGCACAAATTGCTAAAAATAAAAAAAAATAAAAAATAAAATTGTAAAATATATATTCACATAATACAGCAGTATCTGGCTATTAATAAAATAATCATTAGTCAAAGCATAGCCCTTAATCTTATAAAAGTATAAGTCTTTATCTTGATAAAAATATATTGTGACCAAGAGATATCAATGTGCTTGGATCTAGAAAACATCCAAATTCATCTTTCATTAAACTACTAAATAGCAACTGCAGAATAAAGTTAAGAATCTCATCAGAAAACAGGATATATTCCCAGAATCTTAGATTATTAAATGAGGTTTGGTATACATCACTGAAGGACATTGTATCAGGTGAATTTCCCACTTGAAGCAAATTTTTTTCATCAGGATCTTTCATTATTGATTTTCATATGATTTATCTTTCCATATACATTACTGGTTATTTAATTTATCATCATCATTATTAAAATATATTTATAATATAATCTAATATTTTAAATTGAAAGTGACTAATATATTAATAATTTCTAAATATAATATGATTATGATTTAAATCTCAGATTAATGATGATTAATCTATAATAAAAAATAACTAGTAGCAGTATTTTTTTAACCATATTTATAACCATTTTTTACAATAAGTAGTAACTGAAAAATACTTTAAAGTTAATTTTTCCAGCTTTTTACAAAAGCTTTAGAAGCATTATTTATATTATTTTATTTATAGCAAATTAAAGACATATTTGTAATTTATACACAGACATTTTAGATCAAAAGCACAAAAATATCTATACTTATAGTAAACAAATTTATTAAAATGACATGAGAAAGAACAAACTAAGTTTTAAATATAACACCAATCAGTTTTACTACTAAGATAAGAAATAACTTTCCTTTTATCTTAAAACTTGTTTATAGAAAACTTTATGACCTAAATTTTACTATAATTCCTTATTAATTAATGTAGCCAGTGTATTTGATTTCATTATTTAGTTTTCAAATGGAATGATTTTAAATCAATGTAATGAAAGTAATTAACCTACAATAAAAACTATTATGAATTACTAATTAAACATTCACAACAATTTTCTATTATTAATTATTTTGGAAAGATCATCTTCAATTACAGTATTACCTCATCTCTTTTTCATAATTTCATGCAAATATAAAACAAAAATCACTAAAATTATGAAAATGTTCAAGAGTATACTAAAACTAAAGATTGGTGCACTGAAATAATTGCAATTAAAACAAATAAAATTTTAAAATAATTTTAATTGCATTGTTAGAACTAGGGTTTCTTATTTCCCGGTCTTTTGCTTGTCCCGGGATTCCGGGATAAAAGTGAACTGTTTCCCGGGAAATCCCGGGATATAATAAATTATTTTTAAAATATAAAAAATATCTTGAAATCGAATGATATCATTATTTTTCATTTTTTAAAGTAATTTAAGTGTTCTACAACCTCCAAAATCGTATTAATAATGATGTGTAAAATATGTATTAAAAATACCTTTGAATTACGTAGAAAATTCACAAATAAAAAAAAATTTGTTAAAGTTTGTTCGAAACTGCTTATAACAAAAATTGCCTACGAATTGAGTTAAAAATTTAAAGAAAAAAAACTGAACTTTGATCAAACTTCTAACTTAGAAAATGATATTTTTTATTTAAATAAAACATAATACAAATATTACTGTAAATTTTTATAATGAGATTTTAAGAAACAAAGATGGTCGGATACTCCGATCACTCAATCTGGTTCTTAATTTGGTAATAAAAAGTCCTGCTGCCGAGAATGCCCTTTCTGATTCAATCGATGTGGGTGGAATCGTTTTTAACGCATTTAACAGAAGACAGATGTTGTGTGTTTTTTCACCTGTAGCCTCAAAGATTTCTATTTCGTTCTCGAGACGCGTTTCAGTACTGCTTTTGTTGTCCACTTTTCTTGATCTGTCTATCTCAGCTTCTTTGATAGCAGCATCAAGCTTTTCAGCTAAAGTCATTGCAGATGAGCTTGCGACATCTGGTAGTTGATCTGTATCACCGGAAGTAGAATCAGTAGATACTTCAAAAAGACGATCTAACATCTGTTTTGCTGATAAAATTAACATAGTCTTGGTTGGTAAGGCTGGCAAACTTTTTTCACTTGGGAAAGTTGAAACTTTTCCATAATTCTTTCCACTATTGAGATATTGTATGAGGCCAGTCAGTTTTACATTTCTTCTCTCTGCTATGCGTCGAATAAACGACTCTTTTAGTCTTCTTGAAAAAGGTGTGTTTAGTTGATTTAACTCATTTATAATAAAAGAAAAAATACCTTCCGATGAAAGTAAAGTCGATCCTCTGTTGCCAAGCTTTTCTGCTCCAGCTTTTAATGGCTGCAGTGATGCCACGATGTCACGAATTACAGTAACTTCTTGTTTGTCAAGATCAAAATTGTCCGTATCTTTATTACAGTCAATGATTGCTTTCGATATGGATGATCTTATTTTAATAAATCGCTCTAACATGGCTAAAAGGCTATTCCATCGGGTTTTGGAATCCAGAAATAAGTGCAAATTTTTCCCATGTTCCTGTTCAACGTATTTTTGTAAGATGTTATTCTTTAAAGGTGATTTGCGAAAAAATTTTGCTATTTTTCTAACCTTATTAATGATTTGAGAACAGACTATTTCATTACCTAGTGTGTCATGTAATTCAAATGAAATATCTATATCGAAAGGATCTTCAGCCAAACGCTCACACAAAACACTTTCAAAATCAATACTATAACTAAAGTCTTCTTCATCTTTCTCAATATCGTCATTGCGCTCTTCATCTTCAGTTTGAATTTCTTCAGAAAGAGGGACTGCTACTGAAGTGGTTGACTTTTGGTACAAAACATCACATACCGCTAAATGAATTCCGTGTGCATAACATAACTGATGCTCACATTCAATTAACCTTCCAAATTTCACCATTACAGCTGCACCATCAGTAACACAAGCCACCACGTGTTTTTCTAAAGATATGTGAAATTCTTTTAACTTTTCTTTGATTACTTGGACAGCAGTTTCTGCAGGTAGAACATTGGAAATCTTCACCATTCCTAAGTTCCAAAATGTTCCGTCACTTTTGTGTATGTTTATATTTAAATACCGGCGATTGTTTAGTGAAGTATATTCATCCAAGGATAAACTAAACCTTGATCCTCCATTTATTTGGCTATCAATTTCAGAACATAATCGTTGTTTGATTTGTTTGTAATGCGAATGGATGAGATCCATTACATCTGATGGATTTTTTGGTAAAGTGTATCCTCTGTCTGTCAATGATTTTCTGATGAACTCACTTTTTGTAATAGAGTTGATAGAGATGCCATCTAAAGTCGCAAGTTTTGTTACTATTTCTTCACACGTTTCTTTTTTAATAAAAAGCGATGGTAAGGTTTGTTGAGAGGCTAATCGCTTACTGCTAGTTTCTCCAGTTTCCTCGGCTGTACGCTTAGTACTAGTGACAGATAATTTGTCAATATTATGCTTGTTACGCAGATGTCTGATAAGGCCGCTTGTTGAAAAACCTTTACACTTTATCTGTGTTTTACATTCATTACAGGTTGCAAATTCTTGTTTCAAATCCTTAACGAAATATTTCCAAACAAATGATTCTGACATTCTTGATTAAAGGGATTGGTTACGAACAAAATAAATTATAAATTATAACGTAGTATAAATGTAGATAATAGGCGATTACAGGAAAATCCTTGAGTTAACTCGCAGCTCACAAATTCACAAAAGGAAGTGTGACATATGCACAATTTATAAATAATTTTAATTTCAGTTATTCACATCAGATTTGTTAAATTTTACAGGATTGTATTATCTTTCAACTTTAGGGGAGTAAAGCTTTTTTTATTTTCTCCCGCGAAAGTAATAGATTCTACTAGTCCCCCACTTTGAACGACAACAAAGTGCTAATCGTTTTATTACTTTGTTTTCAAAAACTCCCTTATCTGTCAGTAGTGAGTTAAATGACTAACAAATTGTTTTTGCACTCGGGGGAATGTTTTCTTTTAAATTTAACAACTAGTATTGACAGTAATGAAGTCTATAATTTTGTTTTTAATAATTAAAAAAATATTGATAAAATAGCCAAATAAATGTTCGGGTCACAATTACTAAATGGTATTGCTACGTAATAAACATAGATTTTAATTGTTGCAAAATTGAAAGTATTAAATTTGTAAATAGCGTCCCAACTGAATAAAGTAATGAATAATCTGCCAAGTATTGAATAATGTCACCGTAGTGTGTCTGTAAAAAAGCAAAGTAAACTACAACACGGTTTCATCAGAATCAAAAGTATTAAATTTCTTATCGTGTTATGATCGCGAGACAGCACAGCGATAACACCGAGCGAGAAAATCGCGTTGTCAAAAAAGCTGCAATAACTTATTTGAAATTAATTGGGATTTGGCCGGTCATTGAAACCAGGAGAAAAAGATAGAATGTGTAGTATTATGGTAAAGGTTAAACGTTCCACATTGTTATTTTATTCAATTGCAATTGTGCTCATAATAATCGCGAGAATACAGAGCTCTCACTCTGCCAGATAATTCACTGCAGGTGGTAGTAAGGAATTGTTTTTCGCAAAATTTCTGTAAATATATATATATATA
Organism: Centruroides vittatus; assembly: GCF_030686945.1. NCBI lineage: Eukaryota > Metazoa > Arthropoda > Arachnida > Scorpiones > Buthidae > Centruroides > Centruroides vittatus. The sequence continues at coordinate 4,250 of NW_027122375.1, read as the reverse complement.
TACAAATTTTTAAAACCTCTGTTGGAATCACTTCAGAACGTATCAATTGAGGATTACTACAAAGCCCGCAGTTCAACAATTATTTATTTTTGAGACATATAAACAAAAAAAAACTAATAAGCAGGCTTAAATTAATAAATATAAATGCATTCCGGCATTCTGACAGTTTATGAGTTAATTATACTTTCTATTTGTAAAATTTCTTCAATCTTAACACAAAATAAGAAAAAAGTGAACTTTTAAAAAAATTGCGGGATTTCCCGGGATGAGAAAAATTTCCCGGGATATTTCCCGGGGTAAAAAAACAGCCGGGATCCCGGGATCCCGTTTCAGAAACCCTAGTTAGAACTCCTTTAAAATTCTATATTTAACTTACGTGGAACCAATCTCGTCTATTTCTCTGTTTTTGAAATGACTTGACTAAAGGCTATAAAGTTCTATAATAGAACTTGTAGCAATAAGTGGCAAATCTGTGATGTAGTTGCCATTAGGGATTGCATTACCAGTAATAGGTTAAAAAAAAAAAAAAGCATCAGTAAATGTAATGGTAATTTGATATTTCTTACAGATAAATTTGGTAAAAAAATATATACGAGGGCTATTTTTTAAATAAGGTCCGTTTGTGAATAAAAGTGAGAATAATGCGCAATCATGGCAGTATGCATATGCTTCTGCTCCGAGCAAGCTTGGCGCGCGTTTTGATGCCATTTGCAGCCATATCGCCTGTCTGTATGCTGAGCTGTAAAAGTTTAAAATGTTTAAGAAAATTGAGTCTCCCGCCGACTGTGAGATACGATCTGTTATTAATGTCCTTGATTCTTGAATGCAAGAAACTTGGCAGCAGTGGAAATTCACCGTCAGATTTGTGAAGTTTACGGTAATAATGCTATGAGTGACAGTAAAGTTCGAAAATGGGTAAGAATGTTCAAGGATGGGCGAGTTAATGTGCATGATGAGCCATGCCCTGGTCGACCTTCTCTGATTTCTGAAGATTTGGTTCGTGATGTGGATAACAAAATTCGAGAGGACCGACGATTCACAATTTCAACGTTATCAATTGAATTTCCACAGATTTCAAGATCAGTTTTGTATACCATTGTTTCGGAGAAACTGAGTTATCGAAAATTGTTTTCTCGGTGCGTTCCAAGACTGCTTTCTGACGATCACAAAACAAAAAAATTGGGCAGTGCTTTATTGTTTTGACTCGATACGATCATCCACACAGTCCAGACCTTGCACCCAGTGATTTTCACTTGTTTCGATACTTAAAGGAGTTCCTTGGTGGTCAACATTTCAACGACGAAGAAGAAGTGAAAACTGCAGTCGTGGATTGGGCTTCTTGACAGGCGGCAGATTTCTTTGAAGTCGGAGTTCAAAAAATTGTTGAGCGGTATGACAAATGTTTAAACAAAATGGAAATTATGTAGAAAAGTAGATAAAAGTATGTAGAATATAGAAAAAAATATATTTTAATGATATTTACAGTATTTTTCTTATTAAAAAACGGACCTTATTTAAAAAATAGCCCTCGTAGATTTAATAATTTTTCAAAGCCAAATATTTATTTGTGTGTCCTTTCATCTATATATTTTTATATATTAAAGACAAAAGTGTTAAAAATTATTTAAATCATAAAAGTATTTCATGTCATTATCTTTTAAATTATTACTTTACAGTTATATTATTATTACGAATTTAGTCTCTAATCCAAAAACTTTTGGTAGACCAATCTCACAGCAATATCATTGGCAAATTGATTTTATTTAAAATTACATCATATGCATTTTGGGTTGGTCTAATTTATTTATACTTTACAGTTCTTTACAAATTGTGAAGTATCGTATTACAATATTATGCTTGACATTTTGGCAATTTATTTCTTAAACCATAATGCTTAGACTGCAAAAGCTAGTAGTTTTAGTTGAGTTAACATTTTAGTTCACAAAGCGGAATATATTTCTTTTAATGTAAGTGCTCATACTAACCGTTTTTTAATCTTAGCAACTAATTATGGCATACTCTAATTTTCGGGAAGCAAAACTTTTCCTTTTCAGAATAGAAAAAAAGAAATTCAATTGATAAAGCACTAAAAATTGTTTAGTTGCCAACTCACCAATGAGTTGACAACTAAACTATCACTAGTGTACTATTTGTTGCATTTGGCTTTGAAATTTAAAAATTACCAGTAAACTAACAACATTTTGAAAATTTACCATTTTACCAATGATAAAAAAGGTGGTAAATTTGCAAACCCTAGTTGCTAGCATGACATCACACTATTCAGAAAAGGAAAATGTTTATGAGGTAAGTGGAACCCAACTGTTATCATAGTGATAACTGGAAAAAGTAAATATTAACTGATGTAAAAACATCATTTATTCTGACGTCATCAAATAGTAAATTCAACATGAATGGCTTTTGATGTGAAAGAAGTTTTCCAACTTTAAAATGTTAATCAAATTATAAGAAGTTTGTTATTTGAGGAGAAAAAACATTTCTCTTATAAATCTAAAAAAGTAAAAATAAATAATCACAACAGCAATGAAATATCTACAGATAAGTCTCACATTATACTCTGAAATAAACTCTGCCTCACTAAATGGCATTATAGAATATTAGAGACTGTAGTTCAACCTTGAGTAGCCAAGTTCTCATACATCACGATTTCTAGCTAAACCAAGAATGATCTGAGTCTGGCAGATTCAAACTTAGAAGGGCAATTCAAGCCTTCCTGACTCTCATTGCTTAGATTCTAGCATTGACTGTAATTATAACAGACAATGGGACCCCCTCTCTCTCTATATGAAAATAATTCTGTCTGGCATACCCACTGAACTATACATCTAGGAACCTATCAAGCAGAATCAGTTCTATGTTTGCTATTCACTGTTAATGTAATTTCATCAAAAAATACTTACCAATTACTGAATTTGAGTCAGTCCCAAAAGCACAAATGCAATAAGCTCCACCAGGCACTTGGAAGCGAGAAAAACTCCATTTGGAACTAAAATATTTTGGCAGAAATGATGCAGATGCCAAACTAAATAAAAAAAATAAAAGCAAAATTATTATTTATTAATGTTTGATCTATTAATTGTATATAAAATTCAATTTTATATTACCTTGTAAAAGAAAATCTTTCAGAAATAAAATTACTCAATATTTGAATAATTCCTATAAATACTGTTTGTTTTTTTTAAACTTGTTAATGAATTATATACAAAATAGGAATGATTTATACACTTTTAAAAGTGTAAAATCTATATATAATGAGTAATTATTTACTGTGACATTGTTACAATGACAAGTTGCAATTTTTAATCATATTATTAATTTATTTCATTTAAAATATATGCTCTCCACCTCAAATTAGTAGTGGCCTGCTTCTGTACATCATACTTTTTCTTTAACAATAGAGTTGTGCCAGTCATCTATCTAACACCTTTCAAGAGAAAATTTTTGAATTGAAATAACATGTCTTGGGGTTTGAATCGGAAGTTCTTATATAGTTAAACAAGGCCTCCTGCACCAAAGGTTTCCATATCTGGACTCATCTTACACCTATCTAACTCTGTTCTCGAGATTAAGGACGGACAGACAACTAGATGACAGTGGGAGTTTATACGTTTACAATTTTTTTCAAATTGTAGCCCAAAAAGCCTTGATCTTAAATAACAAAACTTAAATATTCAAACTAATTATACTACAAAAATGCATTTTGTGAGAACATTAAATTTTTGCTTGTTTATGTAATATGAATACAGCTTTAACAATGGAAAGTTTGAAAAAATTCTTCTCATTGTAATATATAATTTATTGTATGTGCATACATGTTCGTGTATTAACAAAATTAAGTCAAATATATAATTCCGTTATGATAAATAGAACCTTTTTCCTCCTGGAAATATCCTAATCTTCTGATGTTTACAAAAATCACTTTTTAAATTTTAGATTTAATATCTAGTTTATCTGAAAAGTTCCAATATCAAGATAATCTATATGATATCATCATCTTTCCTTTTTAAAAGAGAAAGACATTTGAAATTTAGACAATATCTGAAAATGAATCCTCTTTTAATTAGTCAAATCGGAAAGATTTTCATTTTAGACTAATTCACACTAAAAAGTAATCAATTAGTAAAATTTGTAAGCTGACAGTCAAAAACATTACTACTGTGTGTGTGTAAGAACTGCCAGTTAAATATGCAAATTCCAGCACTTATCTTAGTTGGATGGTTGGTTCGTTCGTG
>NW_027122374.1:0-17517 GCF_030686945.1 Centruroides vittatus | reverse complement strand
AATTTCAATTCATTTTTTATATAAGGGCATAATAATTCAGCATTCATTCCAAAAATTTTTTACTTACTGGCATTTAGCCTCTTAAACTGCCTTTTCTTTTTTGTATCTGACTATTGGCATTAGTAAAGTTACTATCTAATTTTGAACTATTTGTGCAAGGGAAGTACTGGTACATAGTAGTAATAGTAAAAAGAGGAATTTAGAACGTACAGTATATGATCATTTCAAATATTCAGGAGTGGAATTAAGCCAAAATGGAAAAGATAATTGAGCAATAGGAAATAGGGGAAAAAAACATGGAATGGCAGTTCAAGAGACTGAATGAAATCTGATAGAATGCCAAAATTTCAAAAAGAAAATGGAATATGTGTAACACTATATTGTAAAGTTTATTATATATTATATGGAACCAGAAATGTAGGGAACATCAAAAACAGATGAAAGAAAGCCAGCTAAATGCACTTGAAATGGATGCATTGACTATTGACTTAGTGTTAAGATTTGTGAATAATTTGTTTAATTATGTAGAATCAAAAATTCAGTAGCTTATTTCTCTGATATTAAAAATTTTTTATTTTTATAATTTTCCTTAAAGATTTATGATTATTATTCAATGTGTTTTATCTGTTTCAGCTCTCTGTCATTTAGTTTCCTTTTCTTACAATGAAGATAAATATGGTGTAGTTCAAAGATCGTTATCTGAAATACTTTATCTGTTGTTTTCTCTTCATGAGGTAATTTATCATGGTTTTCATAAAAATTGAATTAGCTTATCAAGATAATTAAAGCTAGTATTAATAATTAAATGATGTGTGTTAGGTGCTATCTCTTGATAAAGATGGCACCTATTCCTACCTCTAGTCCAAATTACTTAACATTTAATTATTAATAGTAGCATTAATATAGCCAATATAATCCAGCAATTGTTTTGTTTTAATTTAATAATGGGGTTTATGGATGTTTATATTTTTATAGACAATGGAAAAAGAGAAAATTTCTAAACAACATAAAGATATGTGTGAAATTGAACATTTTCGACAGTGCATAACAAATGGTATATATCATATTGTGTACACTTTCAAAGACCATCTACAGTAAGTTAATTTTTATATAATTTTTCTCAATTTTACAAAATATTAAACTATAAATCATTAGAATCTTAATAGCATTCATCAATTGTTAGTTGTTTTAACTAAATTTTTACTTTTGTGACAACTATTGAGTTTATCAAGACAAAAGTGTCAATAGTCTGTAGTATCAACACATTGTTGCCCATTGCTACTATGAGAACCTTCAGGGCATGTTAGTTTTTTTTTTTAAAGTTTATTGTAGGGAAAAAAAAGTCAACATGAAGTGTTTAAAGTTGTATAACTAATGTACAACTTTAAACACTTCATTTTAAAATTTTTTATAGCAGTTTTACAGAAAATAACATTTCTGAAAAATTGTCATGCTAATTATAACTTTCCATGTCTGATCAAAAACAAATGATGTGAAATTAGTTTTAACATGTAAATGAATAAATAAGTACATATTTGAATATAATTAGAAATATTTTTAAATGTGCAGATTATGATTTAATTATAAAATATTTGTATTTTATTTTCTAAAAGAATAAAAAATTTGGTTCTATTTTCAGTTCACTGCCATTGTCACCCGAAGATCATAAACGCGTGGACAAGTTTTTGAGCTTTATGGAATGAAGATTATTTGAAATACAGTTTAAATCTGTTCACAGCTTTATGTAAAGTTATTTAAAAATGTATCTAAATTGATATATTTAAACAATTTTTATATTTATATCAGTTGGAAGAAAATGTTAAATTTATTTTTCTGATTTTATTTTAATGATAAAAATAACAAAATTTTTTTTATGAATTTGTATAACATAAATTTTACTAATAGGATCAATCATAACTTGTATTGCTTTTTTTTATACAATATAATAAATTTTTTTAACTGTATAGTTCAAGTAAATGAAAAATTATTAAATAATAGAACTGTGTAAACTACTTTGATGAATATTACACGAAGGGGTCATAGAAAAGATTTATCTAAGTAGTAGTTTTGACAATTCTATAAGCTAGCTGTGCCTGTTGTGTTGCAAAAAGCATTTAAATCTGGAACATTTATTTATTACAGACTTAAGAACAACATTTGAAACTCCTCCCCGGCATTATAAAATTACTTTTTGCAAGTAAATTTTCTGTTTGATCACATTGTATTTATTAAATTCTGTGAAAACAGAGTAATCTTTAGAATAACATCAATGGAGATTTTAATATAGTCATAAAAAACATTTCATAATTGTCATTTTTTAATGTTTTTATGTTAAAAAGTAACACTGATACAAATTAGTTGTATATAGAAAAAAAAATAAAGTAACTACATTTTTTTTGTACTTTTAGACAACTGAACCAAAATAAAACATATGTAATTAAAGATAATATATTGAATAGATATTTTGAATAGAAATATAGAATAAAAATAGAATAAACATTATATTTTTTACAAGAAATTTTTTGTAATTAAAATATGAAATTGTTTCAAAGATTGATAACAACGATTTAAATAGTATTTCAAATTATTGCAAAGAAATACATTTCATGTTAAAAGAATAAGGTTTAAACGATACACAATATTCAAATTTTATTTATAAGAATTCATATTTACAATTTTTAATTCATGATAACAAATATTATGATGATGTAATATAATAAAAATAAATTTAAAAATTTTTGAAATATGAAAAAAAATAGGTACAGAAACATTTTTAATTAAACATGTTAAGCAAAGTAAACAATTTTCATCTAATATTATTGTTAATTGTCTACTTGGACTTTACTTATTAATAGGACTTTATACTGGTGTTTAAAGTCCAAGTAGACAATTAACAATAATAATAGAATTTAAGGACAGTAAGGCTTTTACAATTTTCATCGAACTTGTTAAAACACCAGGTATATTTATTAGATGAAAATAACACAATAATTTGTTACTGTTTTCTAATAACTAAGGATGTCCACAAAATGCTTTTGTAACATCCAAATTGTGATTTTTTTTAGCAAGAATAAACAAGATTTTCTAAACATGGAAACATTTGAAAAATGATACTTTTTAGTCAAACCTCAATTGAAAGGTGTAGTATTGCAGTAGAATTAGTAGTAATTTTAACTGCTGTGTGGAGAAAAGTATTTATTAGTCATGCTGTCTTTTGTTTCATATGCTTTGCCAAAGAGATGTGTCGTCAAGCAGTAGATTTTTTCATGAGATCGTTTGAAGACAATAACTGCGGTATCAATGTCCTGACTCTACAAGTAAGGCCTTCATTTAGAAATTCATGCAACTGCATTTTTGAAGAAATACTTATGTTCAGCATCATCATTATCTGATTTTCAATCTCTAGCTAGTCATAAGTACTATGAATCGCAAAAACTAAATCTATCAGTGACTCCACCTGCTTACAGTTTAATTTTGACGTCAACCAATTATTAAATTCTCTCTTTTTATTGTGTAAAATGTATGTAAAATATGTAGTATAATTATCATATTTTATGATAAATCATTTTTTTCTATGTATTGTTAATGTAAAAATTATATTAATTTTACTACATAAAAAAAGAAAGACAATTGGCAACTGTATTGCTAAGCAGCACCACGTTTGTTTTGAGTTTCACACTGGGTTCAGTGTAGAAATGCTTTCATATTACCCAAATTCTTTTTAATGCTCAGTCAAACTACTGGAATGTTTTCTAAAAGTACCTATATATCAGCAAATAATGTTTTGTGAGGCCTTTCACGGGTTATTAAGCAAACTCATAAATTACTGTATTATTACTAAATAGCTTTGCAAATGGTAAAGATAAGTTGGCAAAGCAGAAATTTTCATTTTTAGCAAAATTCGGCATTAAAATAATGATTTTTGATAATGTAATGAAATTAGTTTGTTTTAAAAATTGCTGTTACATTTATTATTTCATTAAACAAAACAAATGTATTATAAGTATAATACATTTGTTTTTGTTTTTCTATCATTATTATAAATAACATACCAGTATAAAGTTTAAAAGATTAAATAGCCAGAAGGCCACGGCCGTAAAAGCACTATTTTGAAGTCCCAGTTTGAGGCAGGGTCGGCAACCTTGCAGGCAATCCATCCTGGACACGTTGGACCCCGTCCCTCGCTGCCCAACTGTCTCCATTGTGGGCCTGGCCAAATCCATGATTGGTCTGGAAAGAGATCCTCAAGAACTCTCAATGCACTTTTAGATGATAGGTTTACAAAATTGTCATAAAATTGCCAGTGATTTAATTATTTTATTGATATGATTTTTAAACATAAGTTTAGTTTTAGAAGTTCGTATCACCAGTTCCTTTTTTAGAAAAATTTTATATTTTTTAATTGGAAATTTTTGTGTTTTTAAAGGACTTTTTAGCGTTTTGGCGGCTAGTAGCCTAAAAAGGAAGGTCGGTCAGTCGCCGAGATTGTATTGTCTGTCTGGAACACAGAATTAATAAATGGTGGTACCTACATGGGCGAACTTTGTCTCCAAATATTAATCATAAGTTTAGTATCAAAGTTTATTTCCAGATTCTCGAACGATGAACATAATAGGAGTATAGTCAATAGAAAAGGTAGGTAAAGGAGCATTGCAAATTAAAGCAAAACACAACTACAGTTTTTTGTATAATAATCACAAGATTAGCAGAATCAAACAATTTTTTAGCAAGCAAATGTCATACTGTAGGATCTTTGGATAGGAATATATCAATTTAATATTGTTGGCATAAGCTACAACATAAGATTTAAGGCAGCAAAGAAGATTGTTAATATATATTGAGAAAAAGGGCAACAAATGGTATTTAATATACAGTTTAATAATCATTTTTATAATCCAGTGAAGCATTAAAAATCTGGACTAATGATGCCAGACCACATCCAGATTTTCAAATGCATGTAAATTCATATTCATTTTTTTGATGCTTTACTGTTTTGTTCTTTTAATGCCCTTTACTCTTCCTAATAACAAAAATAAAAAAACATTCAAAATAAAACCGCAATATGACATTTATTGTGTAAAATAAATCGATAGCCCTAATTTCTGTACTTATAACTCAAAAGAAGTGAATATTCTTGCTCCAAATTTCTGAATGCTCTCTAATGGGACATATAGTAATAAACAAATAAGTACAGTACCACTTTAAAGTAAGGCGATGTGGACCTCTGAAATCTGGTCTCTAATCACTTCTTGCCTTGTCTTCAAAATGAGGACATGATGTGCAGTTTGTTCATACATATTTTTTGATACCTTTTTAATGTGCAATTGCTTCTCATTTGTATGTACAATAAAATCTGTTCATTATCATTTTGTATTGTTATTGTACACATGGGGCCATTAGGCCAAATCCACCTCAACCTGAAAAGGCCCATTGTATACTCTACAGGAGATTACTTCATAAGTCTGATATCTTTAAAAAAAAAAAAAAAAGACAGAAGACTTCACCAGGGCTCAACAAAGAGCCCTGTCATCATCAGCTCTGGATAGTGATGCACAGTAAGATTAAAGATAGACCCTTATAAATCTTCCTTCTTCCTTAGAATAGTGCTCCCTTATGCAAATGGCTGCTCTAAAAATGTCTCCAATGTGTCACTCATTTAACAGACTGCTCTACTATCTGGTACTCTGTTAACAAGACTCTTGTTAATGTAAAACATAGGGGAGAAAATTAGGAACATGGGAGAGTGCTCTCTTATCCAATGCTCTGGTAAGTGGGCTTGACTGTATTTCATTATATTAGTGTCAGTATCCAGAAAAATTTTAACTAATGGAGTGGCTAAAGGTGATAAATTAAGATCATTACAGGTGAGGTCAATTTGTTAGAGAGACCATCCATAAATGATGTCATACTAAAATTCCACATTCTGACCCCCCTTCCTCCCATGTCATTGTCACATTATGACAAATACACCTCCATCACAAGTGATGTCATATTAGTTGTCATCTTTGTTAGAACATCAGGGTCTCTAAGTGTTCACACTTCATGGAGAGGGAGAATAATTCAGAATGAGATGCATTGTGACAAAGAGGAGGGGAGAATGATCCTTGTGACATCACATTTACCATTAATCAGTATTACACATTGGGGTCAATCTGTAAAAACATTGGAGGGATGGGCCAACAACAACTAAAAACCTGACAATGAGAAATGTTTCTGAGTGAATATGTTACAGTCAAAACCCGTTTTTAGTTTCAACTAGTTAAAATGTGTTCTAACTAGTTTATACTGGATGTCTTTGTTAAAACCTGTTTTGTCTACTTAAAACTAGTTTTAACTCAAATTTATTTTTGACTAGCAGTAAATTCTAGTTTTAACTAGACAAAACCGGTTTTAACAAAGACATTATAGAGTGATTCGGGGTAAGATGGTAAGCAGCGGAAGATGCCTACTTTTTGATATTTTCAAATGGTGAAGTTAGATATTGTCATGTGTTTGTATGATGAATCGTTGGGCCAATATTGAGTGAGGAAAGCTGTAGTTGGCTACCGTTACCTCGTTTTCTACATCTGAGAAGAATAAAAGCAAGATAAGAAGGAAGTTTTTGTTGTGAAATGTTTCTAGAATCATTTTAAAGCTAAAAGTTAAAATAAAATTTATTAAAAAATGCTAGAAACAATTAATGTGTGAGTTCAGGTTCTAAAGTTTCCATTGTGAGTTACCGCCGATCTCGATCGGACATGCTAGAACACATAGCACCTTACCCTGACAAATGGGAAAGATGCCACATTTTTCTTGGGGTAACATGCCTATTTTTTAATAAATTTTTGTTTTCTCATTTTATTGCAGGATATGCATAGAAATTATATAGGGACTTCTCAAAAAGGTTTTGGACTGAAAAAAGCTTACAGCTAGCTATAGAGCACGTAGAACAGGCAGAAACTTAACAATACCTATACTGCACTGTTATACTTACTATGAAGTACTTTGTACTACATATGCAATAAATTAAATTTGGTTAAGATATTTGAAAGTTAATTTTATGCAATTATATTTGTTATCTTACCCTAATGGCATTTGGCATCTCACCCGGATACTTGGGGTGAGATGCCTAAAATGCCAGACAGTAAAAAAGTCATCATTGCAAACACAATATACAATTATTTTTCATATACTCCAAAGTTTTATTTGAAAAACATGCTCAAGAATATATTTTTATTAGAGGCCTCCAAAATTATCGCTATAATTTCCTTCATAAGCAAAATGTTAGGCATCTTTCCCCGAATCACTATACATAACTATTTATTTCTCCCAAACATATTTATGTAGCTAAAATTAGTTTTAACTAATGTTAAAAGTTAAAACTAGTTTTATCTAAAATCAAAACATGTACAGCAGTAAATTAACTAGACAAAATGGGTTTTGTCTAGTTAAAACTAGAATTTACTGTTAGTCAAAAATGAATTTGAGTTAAAACTAGTTTTAACTAGACAAAATGGGTTTTAACAAAGACATCCAGTATAAACTAGTTTCAACCAGTTAAAATTCGTTCTAACTAAAAACTGGTTTTGACTAACAAATATACAAAATAACATTTGTCATGTGTGGTATAAAATACAAATATACTGGGAGAGGGATAGTTTGCTGGTACAAAAATATTGGGCAAATATGTCCCCTCTGTCCCAATGGTATCATCATACATACTTTAATGCAATATGCCACATTTTATATATATTTTTAAAGAATATATTTTACAACTCAAGTTGTGTGTGGTGTGTGTGTGTGTGTATGTATGTATATATGTTATATATATATATATATATATATATATACCCACATATACACCATGCCAAGGTAAATCAATAGTTGGCTGAGTGCCAATGGGGAGAGCTCTGGGTGCTTAGTCGTTTCCAGTCAGAACCTGTATGGTTATATCTGAATTAACCTCTTATTAATCATGGCCCAATAATTCAGCAGATTGTCTGGCTTCTTTAAAAATTTTGTTTATGCACTTAAATTTATATAAGAACACTAAAAGATAGCAAAAAGTAAATGCACAGTTATACAGATACTTTGTTGTTTCTGAAACTGTTGTGACTATGGCATGATTTATTCCTGGCTAAGGAACTGCTATGACTATCAACAGCAGTTCTGTAGCCAGGAGTAAGTCATTGTGGGGACTAGAGGGGCAAACTGAAAAAATTGACTGGTTTTTTTTTTCAGCTAGCACTAAGCCTATTAGTTTACTTGTAAAAACAGGTAATAGTGGCCTAAGTTTATGTGATGAAAGCAAAAGTGCATACATATACTGTGTATGGGCACTAATGACTAAGCTGAAAGGGATTAGTCACCTCATAGCCACCATATTGACAAGTCTCAGCCAGAGTAAAGTGATTGTGCAATTCCTGTGACTATAACAGTGTAAAATTTACCGTATCACATTCTATTTGTATGTTTTTATACAAATGACTCGTCAGTTCATGTTTTCGGATACAAGTCTGAAGTAAAACAAATTGTGAGGTGAGAACCAGAGGGTTCTATCTTCACCAGCAGTACAGTATTCATGAATGCTAACAATGTCATCCAAGGAAATCTCACAAGTTATGAATGGTACTGCTTTTATTGGTTTTATTGTTTGACGTGAGAACAATTATACAGAAGCAAAAATGCATACACCTTACTTGAGTCATCTCAAGGAAAAAGAGTGTTGCACACAATGACGTCACAAAAGTTCACTTAATACAGGGAAGATCAGCTGTACCGCTCCCGCAATCGACTCTGATAGAAAGGATGAGGTACTGCAGCAGCCTATCTACATTTTTTTTTTTTTACTTTAATCTGTTGTTTAGGTCAGGGATGGGCAACCCGCGGCCCTCGGGCCGCATGCGGCCCGCGTGGCATAAAACGTGAATAAATATATCAATTTCCCAGCTTAATGAGATATTCGACAAAAATTCAAACGTTATTTTCTACAACTTATATTTGTGAAAAGTTTTTTCCCAATGAATTTAGTAAAAATTAAAACAAGAAACCGGCTAACAGATACATCGAAACTAATTTAAAACTAGCAGTGACTGATATTTAACCGAATATTTCCGATATATTACGTTTAGATCAGTGCCAGAAGCTATATTAAGTATACCTATGCTAATTTATAATTATATATGAATAAAGAATTGTGATTTACCGACAGTTCCCCCCTCTTTTCTCTTGTGTGCGGCCCGCGTCAGTTCAAAAGTTTTGAAATGCGGCCCTTACGTAGATAAAGGTTGCCCATCCCTGGTTTAGGTAATCACATTTTTTGTTAATACATTGAGTTCTGGCCCCTTTCAAAAAAATGGTAGGAGCCTAGAAGCAAGTTTTTAGCACAAAAATTTGGTTCTATCAGTGAAAGATGGTAAAACTTTAAATTCTTCTGCTATAAAATTTTCCTTAAGGCAGAGAGAATCCTCTGGTTTTCATTTCAAGAAACGTTAAAATTAGTAGTTATAAAATTATTGCTGTTATTGCTATGAAATGCCAAGTTGTCTGTCTCTGTTAAGATAAACAAGGTGGTTTCGTGTGGAACTTCGATATCTATCAGGCTGCAAGTCAGAGCAATCACAGGAACTATACTTAAAAGTTAACCAGACTCGTTAAAAATATTTATCAAAGTTTATTTTCAGAATATTTCCAAATAAAAAGGAAATATAAAGATGACACTTAGAAATAATCTTAAATTGCATTAATCATCTTAATTTCTGATGTTTTCACCAGTTTTTATCCATCTTCAGCAAAAATACAAATTAAATGTCGGTTTCATTGAAAAAGAATAGAAAATTTAAATGCATTCTGGTACTTAAATTTTAATTTAAAAAATATTTAAATGTCATCATTGCCATACTTTTAAGTAATAGACAGATAAATGCAAAAATATACAAAAAAATAAAACTTGTGAAATAAAAGTGTGTAGAATAAATACAAAATGATACTAATAAAATACTAAAGTGAAGGTCAATAACAACAGCCAAAAATGTTAAAAATTATTACCACCATAATTTAAGATTATTTCACAATATTGTTTAATATAAGTGCAGCATCTAAAGAAATATAATGAAGTGACATCAAAGATGATTTCTAAATCTGTGGACTGGAATGATTTATTCAGGAATATGATGCAGAAGATGGACATTGATGTCTTAGACATGATGGGATAAAGCATTTTTATGGTTATACATCCCTCCAACATTTCCATTGCATAAATAGAAACAACATACTACAAACCCACAAGAATGATATAACTTGCTAGCAAGGTGCTGCGAAAATAAAACTTTGATTTATGTAATACTATCATTGTATAGTTTTATCTTGATAAAAGTGTAAATAAATTCATTTATTTGTTGCACACTGCCGTTCTGTTTTCTGCTTTGTATAAAATTTTTATTTATATTCATGTATATTTCTCTTTTTTATCGTATGAATTTTTTATTGTTTTAGTTGGCTGATGAGGGGCAGAACAAGCCCGAAATGTGTAATATAATATGCGTCTCAACTAAATACAGATGAAAAAAACACCAAGTGTTTAAATTTGTCATACATAATAGTGTTTGCGCAACAAAGAAATTACAAAACAGTTTCCGACATAGAAGAGGAAAATTCATTTATGCTGTTATTATTTCTAGCGTGTCTTTAATGTTATATTATTACATTAAAACATTCACTATGAATAATTTCTGATTTGATGTAATAGATATAAGAAGAAACTTAAGCAGCAAATTTAAAGTAGACATGTGGGTGAATTTAATAATTAATTATGTAGACAAATATTTCTGTTGTGTTTAACTACATAATTAGTTTGATGCAGCATGTTGTAAGGTTCAAAAATTGTCAAACAGCATTTTTAGCAACCAATTGTTATTTTACCACCATCACTTAATATATCATTGCAATTATCATTTTAACATAATGGACAAAGGATTTGATTAAACTAGATTATACTCCAATTTTACTAAAACTGAAGTTTTCAGCAACAGGTTCTTTTGTTTTTCTGATTTTCTATGCATATTTAGAAAATTTTGAATTTGTTTTCCCAAATTTTCCAAGAGTTGCTTCTGATAATATTTGTTTAAGAATCCAATTTACAACAGTTATTTTCTACTTATGAATTTAATAAATTCTAATCAATAATTCAGCTAAAATTTTATATTTTATTGTGTTTTAATTTCACAAAATAAGCATGTGCAAATAAAAATTGATACAATTCCACTAATTTGCTGAAAAGATGGTGCTTTCTTTACAATATATACGATGTGATATTTACAAACTTACTACTATTTTGATTTGCAAATTGTTAATAATACTGTATATATTTTAATTTCTGCTGTGATATTCAATTATATAATTACAATAAAAAAATTTAATGAGGACTTTGGCTTTTGCTGTCTAGACCAGTGAAAATACAAATGCCAATTAAATATTTGCAAACTAAATATCATTATTGTAATTTATGAAATTTAGAATTTATTTTAATATTTATTCTTTGCTATTTATATCTACACATAAAAGATAAAGATATTATAAATGTATGACATACTTTGCTCGAATCATTTTTACACAAATGTAGGAAAACACCATTTATTTCAATGAAATTATTTACATCGACACTGGAACAGAATTATGTATTTATGTATTAATTCCATCCTGTAAATACCACAATGATTTAATCACTGTAATAAAAAATTTCCTGGTATTATTTAAAAAATAATACCAATGTATTAAATCTATTTCTGAAGTAACATTTTGAGCATGCTGAACCTTTCTCTATTTATGAAGATACTTTTTTCTGAGATAATACAAATATGATTTAAGATATTGTTCTAAAAGACATGTTTCTGATTCTTGTCAAGAATTACAAAAGCAATTAATGTTTTTTTTTCTTTTATACAAAGATATGTACATTAAATCAATGATCAAACAAAGAATATTGATTAGAAAACAAACTCTTAACAAGAATGAACCTTATATTCTGTTCTAAATGAAACTACTTTTGGACATGGTTCAATGAAAAAAAAAATAGGAAAAATTGTTTTTTGTCAATGTTTAAAAAAAATGGCAAAATTTTCAAATTATATAAAGTATTGTAACAACTAAATATTGTAAATTCAGTATAAATTGCAAATATATGCAAGCATAGTTCATGAATGGCTGACTGATCACAGAAATTCAATCCTTTTCATATGTAGTTGAATTTGTAACAATTATCAAATTCTGTTATTCATATAATTAAACTTTATCATCTGTCATTTCCAAAAACTGGGCATAAACATCACGATTGCATTCGCCTTTCGCAGCATTGAACACAAACTTGTAGTAGCTTCCATCTGCACAAATTGCTAAAAATAAAAAAAAATAAAAAATAAAATTGTAAAATATATATTCACATAATACAGCAGTATCTGGCTATTAATAAAATAATCATTAGTCAAAGCATAGCCCTTAATCTTATAAAAGTATAAGTCTTTATCTTGATAAAAATATATTGTGACCAAGAGATATCAATGTGCTTGGATCTAGAAAACATCCAAATTCATCTTTCATTAAACTACTAAATAGCAACTGCAGAATAAAGTTAAGAATCTCATCAGAAAACAGGATATATTCCCAGAATCTTAGATTATTAAATGAGGTTTGGTATACATCACTGAAGGACATTGTATCAGGTGAATTTCCCACTTGAAGCAAATTTTTTTCATCAGGATCTTTCATTATTGATTTTCATATGATTTATCTTTCCATATACATTACTGGTTATTTAATTTATCATCATCATTATTAAAATATATTTATAATATAATCTAATATTTTAAATTGAAAGTGACTAATATATTAATAATTTCTAAATATAATATGATTATGATTTAAATCTCAGATTAATGATGATTAATCTATAATAAAAAATAACTAGTAGCAGTATTTTTTTAACCATATTTATAACCATTTTTTACAATAAGTAGTAACTGAAAAATACTTTAAAGTTAATTTTTCCAGCTTTTTACAAAAGCTTTAGAAGCATTATTTATATTATTTTATTTATAGCAAATTAAAGACATATTTGTAATTTATACACAGACATTTTAGATCAAAAGCACAAAAATATCTATACTTATAGTAAACAAATTTATTAAAATGACATGAGAAAGAACAAACTAAGTTTTAAATATAACACCAATCAGTTTTACTACTAAGATAAGAAATAACTTTCCTTTTATCTTAAAACTTGTTTATAGAAAACTTTATGACCTAAATTTTACTATAATTCCTTATTAATTAATGTAGCCAGTGTATTTGATTTCATTATTTAGTTTTCAAATGGAATGATTTTAAATCAATGTAATGAAAGTAATTAACCTACAATAAAAACTATTATGAATTACTAATTAAACATTCACAACAATTTTCTATTATTAATTATTTTGGAAAGATCATCTTCAATTACAGTATTACCTCATCTCTTTTTCATAATTTCATGCAAATATAAAACAAAAATCACTAAAATTATGAAAATGTTCAAGAGTATACTAAAACTAAAGATTGGTGCACTGAAATAATTGCAATTAAAACAAATAAAATTTTAAAATAATTTTAATTGCATTGTTAGAACTAGGGTTTCTTATATTCTATATTTAGCTTACGTGGAACCAATCTCGTCTATTTCTCTGTTTTTGAAATGACTTGACTAAAGGCTATAAAGTTCTATAATAGAACTTGTAGCAATAAGTGGCAAATCTGTGATGTAGTTGCCATTAAGGATTGCATTACCAGTAAGAGGTTAAAAAAAAAAAAAAGCATCAGTAAATGTAATGGTAATTTGATATTTCTTACAGATAAATTTGGTAAAAAAATATATACGAGGGCTATTTTTTAAATAAGGTCCGTTTGTGAATAAAAGTGAGAATAATGCGCAATCACGGCAGTATGCATATGCTTCTGCTCCGAGCAAGCTTGGCGCGCGTTTTGATGCCATTTGCAGCCATATCGCCTGTCTGTATGCTGAGCTGTAAAAGTTTAAAATGTTTAAGAAAATTGAGTCTCCCGCCGACTGTGAGATACGATCTGTTATTAATGTCCTTGATTCTTGAATGCAAGAAACTTGGCAGCAGTGGAAATTCACCGTCAGATTTGTGAAGTTTACGGTAATAATGCTATGAGTGACAGTAAAGTTCGAAAATGGGTAAGAATGTTCAAGGATGGGCGAGTTAATGTGCATGATGAGCCATGCCCTGGTCGACCTTCTCTGATTTCTGAAGATTTGGTTCGTGATGTGGATAACAAAATTCGAGAGGACCGACGATTCACGATTTCAACGTTATCAATTGAATTTCCACAGATTTCAAGATCAGTTTTGTATACCATTGTTTCGGAGAAACTGAGTTATCGAAAATTGTTTTCTCGGTGCGTTCCAAGACTGCTTTCTGATGATCACAAAACAAAAAAATTGGGCAGTGCTTTATTGTTTTGACTCGATACGATCATCCACACAGTCCAGACCTTGCACCCAGTGATTTTCACTTGTTTCGATACTTAAAAGAGTTCCTTGGTGGTCAACATTTCAACGACGAAGAAGAAGTGAAAACTGCAGTCGTGGATTGGGCTTCTTGACAGGCGGCAGATTTCTTTGAAGTCGGAGTTCAAAAAATTGTTGAGCGGTATGACAAATGTTTAAACAAAATGGAAATTATGTAGAAAAGTAGATAAAAGTATGTAGAATATAGAAAAAAATATATTTTAATGATATTTACAGTATTTTTCTTATTAAAAAACGGACCTTATTTAAAAAATAGCCCTCGTAGATTTAATAATTTTTCAAAGCCAAATATTTATTTGTGTGTCCTTTCATCTATATATTTTTATATATTAAAGACAAAAGTGTTAAAAATTATTTAAATCATAAAAGTATTTCATGTCATTATCTTTTAAATTATTACTTTACAGTTATATTATTATTACGAATTTAGTCTCTAATCCAAAAACTTTTGGTAGACCAATCTCACAGCAATATCATTGGCAAATTGATTTTATTTAAAATTACATCATATGCATTTTGGGTTGGTCTAATTTATTTATACTTTACAGTTCTTTACAAATTGTGAAGTATCGTATTACAATATTATGCTTGACATTTTGGCAATTTATTTCTTAAACCATAATGCTTAGACTGCAAAAGCTAGTAGTTTTAGTTGAGTTAACATTTTAGTTCACAAAGCGGAATATATTTCTTTTAATGTAAGTGCTCATACTAACCGTTTTTTAATCTTAGCAACTAATTATGGCATACTCTAATTTTCGGGAAGCAAAACTTTTCCTTTTCAGAATAGAAAAAAAGAAATTCAATTGATAAAGCACTAAAAATTGTTTAGTTGCCAACTCACCAATGAGTTGACAACTAAACTATCACTAGTGTACTATTTGTTGCATTTGGCTTTGAAATTTAAAAATTACCAGTAAACTAACAACATTTTGAAAATTTACCATTTTACCAATGATAAAAAAGGTGGTAAATTTGCAAACCCTAGTTGCTAGCATGACATCACACTATTCAGAAAAGGAAAATGTTTATGAGGTAAGTGGAACCCAACTGTTATCATAGTGATAACTGGAAAAAGTAAATATTAACTGATGTAAAAACATCATTTATTCTGACGTCATCAAATAGTAAATTCAACATGAATGGCTTTTGATGTGAAAGAAGTTTTCCAACTTTAAAATGTTAATCAAATTATAAGAAGTTTGTTATTTGAGGAGAAAAAACATTTCTCTTATAAATCTAAAAAAGTAAAAATAAATAATCACAACAGCAATGAAATATCTACAGATAAGTCTCACATTATACTCTGAAATAAACTCTGCCTCACTAAATGGCATTATAGAATATTAGAGACTGTAGTTCAACCTTGAGTAGCCAAGTTCTCATACATCACGATTTCTAGCTAAACCAAGAATGATCTGAGTCTGGCAGATTCAAACTTAGAAGGGCAATTCAAGCCTTCCTGACTCTCATTGCTTAGATTCTAGCATTGACTGTAATTATAACAGACAATGGGACCCCCTCTCTCTCTATATGAAAATAATTCTGTCTGGCATACCCACTGAACTATACATCTAGGAACCTATCAAGCAGAATCAGTTCTATGTTTGCTATTCACTGTTAATGTAATTTCATCAAAAAATACTTACCAATTACTGAATTTGAGTCAGTCCCAAAAGCACAAATGCAATAAGCTCCACCAGGCACTTGGAAGCGAGAAAAACTCCATTTGGAACTAAAATATTTTGGCAGAAATGATGCAGATGCCAAACTAAATAAAAAAAATAAAAGCAAAATTATTATTTATTAATGTTTGATCTATTAATTGTATATAAAATTCAATTTTATATTACCTTGTAAAAGAAAATCTTTCAGAAATAAAATTACTCAATATTTGAATAATTCCTATAAATACTGTTTGTTTTTTTTAAACTTGTTAATGAATTATATACAAAATAGGAATGATTTATACACTTTTAAAAGTGTAAAATCTATATATAATGAGTAATTATTTACTGTGACATTGTTACAATGACAAGTTGCAATTTTTAATCATATTATTAATTTATTTCATTTAAAATATATGCTCTCCACCTCAAATTAGTAGTGGCCTGCTTCTGTACATCATACTTTTTCTTTAACAATAGAGTTGTGCCAGTCATCTATCTAACACCTTTCAAGAGAAAATTTTTGAATTGAAATAACATGTCTTGGGGTTTGAATCGGAAGTTCTTATATAGTTAAACAAGGCCTCCTGCACCAAAGGTTTCCATATCTGGACTCATCTTACACCTATCTAACTCTGTTCTCGAGATTAAGGACGGACAGACAACTAGATGACAGTGGGAGTTTATACGTTTACAATTTTTTTCAAATTGTAGCCCAAAAAGCCTTGATCTTAAATAACAAAACTTAAATATTCAAACTAATTATACTACAAAAATGCATTTTGTGAGAACATTAAATTTTTGCTTGTTTATGTAATATGAATACAGCTTTAACAATGGAAAGTTTGAAAAAATTCTTCTCATTGTAATATATAATTTATTGTATGTGCATACATGTTCGTGTATTAACAAAATTAAGTCAAATATATAATTCCGTTATGATAAATAGAACCTTTTTCCTCCTGGAAATATCCTAATCTTCTGATGTTTACAAAAATCACTTTTTAAATTTTAGATTTAATATCTAGTTTATCTGAAAAGTTCCAATATCAAGATAATCTATATGATATCATCATCTTTCCTTTTTAAAAGAGAAAGACATTTGAAATTTAGACAATATCTGAAAATGAATCCTCTTTTAATTAGTCAAATCGGAAAGATTTTCATTTTAGACTAATTCACACTAAAAAGTAATCAATTAGTAAAATTTGTAAGCTGACAGTCAAAAACATTACTACTGTGTGTGTGTAAGAACTGCCAGTTAAATATGCAAATTCCAGCACTTATCTT
>NW_027122373.1:0-87048 GCF_030686945.1 Centruroides vittatus | reverse complement strand
CCAGAGGTTCCCAATCTTTTTCGGTTTGCGGCTCCCTAAATAATCGGATTTTTTCGCGGCGCCCTTAATACATCAGATTTTTTTCTAAATTTTTGACTTTCTTGAAAAATCGGAAAACTTTCCTTTTCAAAAGCGATTATCCATTTAACAGCGAAAAATTAAAAACAGATACTTACTATTTTCCTTGGGATAATATAAAATATCTAATTTCAACTGTTTCGGTAATATCTATATTGAGACTGGACAACCACCATGTGGTTAGGTTAGTTGAAAAATAAATTAAACACGAATTTTAAATTCACAAACAATTTATTGAACGTTCATTGTTGATTAACATTATTAAAATTATTAATGGGATGGATGGGCTTGATGTTCACTACACAACTTCTCAAATCTCGGAATAAAATTGGATATGGCGACCCTCATTTCTTGTTCAACGTTAATTTTCGAGCGATATTTACTTTTTATTACTGCGACTGCCGAAAACCCAGCTTCGCACAAATAGGATGTTGCAAACGGAATTAATATTCGTAGAGCTTTACCACTAAGCAGTGGATATTCCTCTTTTACTGATATCCAAAAATCAGAAAGTTCCATGCTACCAAATTTTAACTTTAAAGTATTATCGCAAGACAAGTCAATAAGAGATTCTTCTTCTAAAGAAGTAAATTCAGATGGAGTCTTGGCTCTAAATGGGTCTTGAATCCATGTAAATTTATCAATATCTGCTTCAAAGTATTTTTCGAACTTTTTTATAAGCTCTGATAGGTGATCAACAAAAATGGATTTTATATTGCAAGACAAATTAATTTCATTGGAGGTTACAAACTGGTGCAACAAGGGAAAACAATCACTGATACACTCTTTATTAATTTTTATTTTCCATAGCTGTAATTTTTTTCTGAAAGCTGAAATCTTTTCTGTTTGCTTTAAAATGTGCATATTGCGTCCTTGTAAGGAGAGATTCAACGAATTCAACTTTTCAAAAATATCACATAGGTATGCGAGTTTAATCAAAAAGTCTGTTTCCACAAAGTGTTTGGCATACTCATGTTTTTCTTCTTCAAGGAAAGCGTATATTTCTTGCCGTAATTGGAACGTACGAGACAATACACCCCCGCGAGAGAGCCATCGTGAGTGGCAGTAGTACAACAAAGATGTGTATTCGGCTCCCATATCTTCACACATTTTTTTAAAAAATCTTGCTTTCAGTGGCCGAATTTTTATATAGTTTACTATATTTACTACACGTTCTAAAACTATATTTAGTGGAGGACTCATATACTTTGATGCAAGTGCTTCTCTGTGAATGATGCAATGGGTCCAAACTGAATCTGGAGCTTTGTTTCGAATAAGCGCCTGCAATCCTCCATAAGAGCCGGACATTGAACGACCACCGTCAGTACAAACACCAACGCACTTTGTCCATTCTAAATTATTTTCAACCATAAATATATTCAGGATCTCGAACAAATCCTGAGCCTTTGTACTTCCAGTAATACTTTTACAAAAGAGAAGGTCCTCAACGATTGAATTACCATCTAAGAACCGTACGTAACAAATCAAGTGTGCGTCCTTATTATTATCTGTGGCCTCATCGAGTTGCAATCCAAATTCACTTCCTTTTAATTTTTCAATTAATTGTATATTGAGATCCTCCCCATGTGCTGAATTCTGCGACTAATGGTATTGTTAGACAAAGGGACTTTTGAAAGCAGTTTTCCCGCCGACTCGCCAATCATAATGTTCACTAAATCTACAGCAGCCGGTAGAATGAGTTGCTCTGCGATGGTATGGGTCTTTTTACACTTAGCAACTCTATATGCAACTTTGTATGATGCTAGCAAAGCATTATTTGGTATTGACATATGTTTAAAAATGCTGCCTTTTTGTTGTTTTAATTCAATTAACTTTTTGGTAAAAAAGTCGCGAGGTCTACCAACAAAGTTAGAATGGTTGGTTTCTAAATGTCGTTTTAACTTACTTGGAAGCATACATTCTGGTGCCAAAACTTTCATACACAACACACACTGTGGTCTCTCCTTATCATTTTCGTTTATTGATGTAAAGCCAAAATCCAAATAACTGTCGTCATATTTACGACGTTTTCGCCTCTCGAAACCCTTGCCACTTGTTTCTGGAACATCCTCTCTAGATTCAGCACTATCTTTATTATTCGAGTTTAATAAGAATTTGTCCATTTTTAGGGTGATCAGAAAAATAACTTTTGAAAATTAACTTAACCACCACACTATTAAGTTAGTCGTTAGTCCAACAAACAAAAACTAATGCGAACACTAAGATGGTGACAACGAATGAACAGAAATCCAACTTGCTACTGCGCTACCCACAATTAGCGGCTAGCTCCACACCCAAGCTTTAGTGACTAAACCACTAAAGAATGGGTGGGGAAAGAAAACAATGAAAGACTCGAAAGTTGCTAAATTCTTGGAATTTTGTCAGCATACACGATTGTTGGCGCAAAAATTCGAGAATTGGAAATTCCAAGAAAATTGCCGAATTGTTTAATTGAATATTTCGCGGCGCCCTTATGACGGCATCTCGGCGCCCCGGGGAGCCGCGGCGCACACTTTGGGAATCACAGATATATACAAATAATTTATACCGATTCTTGGTTAAAGAGTCCAAGATACAACAGCTCAGAAGACAATACACCCAAATGTAATACAAATATTAATTACTTCACGTGCTTCCTGCAAGAATGCATAATATCATTTACTAATAAAACAATTTACGGCTATAAAACATTTTATCCTTTATCAATAATCATTAATAAAGCTTTAATGTAGAACGGGTCTATCATAACAGGTTCTTAGGTATTTTGTTCCATCCATTCATTTTCCAATCAGGTGAAGATCATGGATTCCTTCTTGTAATAATGTATATAATTCCATGAAATAAACATACAAAAATCCTGTTATATAAAAATACATTTATTAAAATATAAACACGTGATATAGTGATATAACTGGTTTGTGCTTCTTTCTTAACTCAATAATTAACAATAAACTACAATTTTAATGTGAGATCCTGGGGTTTTGGAACAATTCATAAAATTTTGTCGAATATTAGACTTATTTTATAAAAGGGGAAGATAGACAGAATTTTATCTAGTTTTTACATTTCTCTTTTGTTTCTTGTGATTCAGAGGATATCAAAGTACAGTACCTGCTAGTTTGAAAGTTTGTCATAAAATGACCGCATTTGATTGATTTTCATATTTTCCATAAAAGGTGAAAGCTTCATTCCATCAAGGCTCTTAGTCACACTATCGACCCAGACCTTTAGTTATATGTTAACCTCTTAACAGTGAGGGACGGAAATAGCCGTCCAAGGCGATCGAGTGGCAGTGGTGAGGGACGTCAATAGACGTTAAAAAATTCTTATAAAATACCTGGACCATTTCGTGAAGTCGTAGAATTTTCACGAGTAGTTGGGTTCTCCAACTTTGTTTTGGAATATCCTTTAGTTCTCGAGAAATTACAATAAAAGAAAGAAAATTAAAATAAATATGAAATTTTAGACGGCCATCTATCGACATAAATCGAATTTAAATCTCCCGCCGTCATCTGATTGGTTAAAAAAATTAATATTCCTAATTGGCTCGCGTCAGAAAAAAGTAGGTGTGACTTCTGTAAATGACGCTATCGGGAGTGCACCGATGCAACCGGAAAAAGTAAACAGCCTACGTCATTAGTCTAACGGTCCTTGTCTGACCTACTTTTCGTAGAATCAACATTGGAGTAAGCTGTAGTAAAACGTAGTAGTTTATAGTAAAACGGTCTTCTCTAATATTCATAGTAATTTGTAATGCTCGGATTTCAATTTAATAAGTATTATTTAGTTCAGAAACATTATAAATACATCATTAAGTAGGAGAATAACGAAAAACTTTATTTTTTAGTATAATACAATTTACAAAATCGAAAGTTCGTATATCGTAATATTATAAAAAACTACATCGAAACATACAAAGTCACCTAATTTACTTAAATTCAGTTCATTATACAACTGTAGATACTCTTGCCTTCCTCAGTTTCCTCAAAACAAAATTCGAAAACTTCAATTAATTCTATAAATATTTAAGCGCCATTACTATTCGAATTAACTGTAATTACAAATATAACTGAAAAATATTTTCGACATAAACCCTAGGCAATAATTATCAAAACAAAATTCTTCAAGTATAAATTTTTCTGATCGAGTAATATGTAATAATAGTTTTATCTATTACTCTTGCCATATTCAACTTTCTATGTTCACATCCATTTAGTTTCATCTAATTACACTTTAAATGTAAAAAAATCTACCAACAAATAAGTTTTCTAATAAAGATACTACTTGCTAATTAAAGTTTGTATTCTTCTTTGACGTAGTTCTACGTTTTAGCACTAAATTGGTAGACATGTCTAAATAACACGCTTATAAACACTAAATGCCATAAATGTTTCGAAATTAGAACTAGATAATTATATGCACAAATAAATTTACATGCCTTCATTTACATCCAAACAAAGATCAGTTCTCCCAAATTGTCGAAAAATAAATTATTTTCAACTTTTCTTTCTGAATTTAGAACTAATTCACAGTAAACTTTATGCCTTAAAATATCCATTGCAATCAACGCAAAATGTATGAATCCACGTAATAAAAAATTATCGCAGTGAACTTCGAAAAAACGAGAAACACAGAATTATTAAACCGCACTTTACGAAATCTGGCGCGAACTGTCGTATACAATAAACAAAACGAAAATGCTCTTGTCCAATGTCATCAGGTGACAAAAAGTTTCTAAATAAACGCTAAAAGTTTTAAAGAATTCTTTCACAAAAACCGATGAATTTA
This sequence comes from Centruroides vittatus, assembly GCF_030686945.1. Lineage (NCBI taxonomy): Eukaryota > Metazoa > Arthropoda > Arachnida > Scorpiones > Buthidae > Centruroides > Centruroides vittatus. The sequence continues at coordinate 82,182 of NW_027122373.1, read as the reverse complement.
ATTAATACACAATAACTAAATCTGTTTAATAAAGGTTAATAATTTTCCATTATAATTATGCAAATTAGATATAAAAAAGATCATCGCGCAAATTCTCCCGCGAACCATGGATGACTCTTACGTCATCTGGATTGAAGTTTCCTGCAAAATACTGAAAATTTTTATATAATTATTTTACTAATCCAGTCAAATTTAAATAATATAAAATGTCTAGATCTGTTTAATAAAGATTAGTAATGTACTATCATTAATATGCAAATTAGATATGACAAAGATCACTGTGGAAAAATTCCCGCCAAGATAAAAATAGCTTTCGGTCACGTGATCACCAAGAAATACGCCTTAAATTTAATGTTTGTGTACAAATTAATACATTTTAACTAATGTCATCGTTTAAAATTTAATGTTTCTGTAAAAATTAGTAAATTGTAACAAATTTCATCAAAGACAACAGAATAATTTTCAGCTTATAAAAACTCTACAATAAATGATTATTTCTTCGAAAGACGTCGATATGCACGAATAAATAATAAATATGCAATAATGCTTTTATCCATTTTAAGTGGATATTGTAAACATTAAGCTATTTAATTTGTTTGGCTTTTATAATTTAGTTTCCGAATATTTTACTGTGAAATTCCATTTAGTAAACAGAAACAAAGACAAGCTATTAGTTATAAACAGGACAATAGAATAATTTTTACGTAAATTGAGTGAAAATACAGAAAAAAACGAATTATATCAAAGATGGGGACAAACAAGCTTACATCCCTAGAACAGAGCTTATAATTTGTTGTCAATTCCAGCCTGTTCCTACTTTGACTGTTTTATGTTGGTAAAAACTTATTTTTTTAAAATAAAAGTACTTTGTTGTTAGTGAAGAAAGATAAAAGTATCGAAATATAATATTCAGAATTAAAAATATTGATGTATGTCCATATTAGAAATGTATATTTTTTTCCGATATTAGAAATAATATCACGAAAAAAACATTATATAAATGAAATACGGCCATAAACAATTTCTTTCTGTCAAATAAATTACGGATTAAACAGGCTTATCTAGAAAAATTCAATCGCGAATAACTGACTTTAAATATACAGAGGATACAGTATGCTTGTTATGTGATAGTATTTGCGTTTACAAATTAACAGAATTTTCCTTTTTTTTTACACATTATTATGCTATAATCTAGAAAACTATGTTTAATAATAAGACATACTACAGAAAGGGTAAGAAAGGAACGTCAGTCATTGTAACTAATGTATTATTGAAAGTTTCATTCATATAGATAATTAATTTTATCAAGATACATTTCTCCAAAAGAAAATTATCGATATTTATCGTAAATATAAGTAAATTTTATTATAATTTAGATAAAAACTCATTTTTTCCCCACGCATGGCTTCTTTCCCCTCCCTCTTACTCCTATACTTGGAACATTCCATTTCATAATTTGATGTAATAATAACGTTTAAAATGATTCTAAATAAAATATTGACACTTAAAGTAGGTTAATATAGGCCTATATTGTCACGAGTCTCAGGTGTATTCATAAAAATGTAATAATCTATACAATAATACTTTCTCACATGCTCCATGTGTTAAAGTTTGCAGCTGTAATTGAAGGTAATATATAAAGAAACAAAATGTTTATATTATCAATAGTTATAAAAGATATCTTATTTTCACGTAGAAAAACAAAATAAGACAGAAGAAACAGACAATCACACGATATCTCTATCCAGGACATTCTATAATTGATTTCAAATTTCTAATGTCGACATACATGAATATTTTTGTGTGTGTGAATATTATATTTCGATACTTTTATGTTTCTTCACTAAGAACATCTTAAAACATTAACTTTTTACCAACAAAAAACAGTCGAAGTAGAAACAGGCTGAAAATAACAACGAATTATAAGCTCTGTTCTGGGGATGTAAGCTTGTTTGTCCCCATCTTTGATATAATTTGTTTTTTTCTGTATTTTCACTCAATTTACGTAAAAATTATTCTATTGTCCTGTTTATAATTAATAGCTTGTCTTCGTTTCTGTTTACTAAATGGAATTTCACAGTAAAATATTCGGAAACTAAATTATAAAAGCCAAACAAATTAAATAGCTTAATTTTTACAATATCCACTTAAAATGGATAAAAGCATTATTGCATATTTATTATTTATTCGTGCATATCGACGTCTTTCGAAGAAATAATCATTTATTGTAAGTTTTTATAAGTTGAAAATTATTCTGTTGTCCTTGATGAAATTTGTTACAATTTACTAATTTTTACAGAAACATTAAATTTTAAACGATGACATTAGTTAAAATGTATTAATTTGTACACAAACATTAAATTTAAGGCGTATTTCTTGGTGATCACGTGACCGAAAGCTATTTTTATCTTGGCGGGAATTTTTCCACAGTGATCTTTGTCATATCTAATTTGCATATTAATGATAGTACATTACTAATCTTTATTAAACAGATCTAGACATTTTATATTATTTAAATTTGGCTGGATTAGTAAAAGAATTATATAAAAATTTTCAGTATTTTGCAGGAAACTTCAATCCAGATGACGTAAGAGTCATCCATGGTTCGCGGGAGAATTTGCGCGATGATCTTTTTTATATCTAATTTGCATAATTATAATGGAAAATTATTAATCTTTATTAAACAGATTTAGTTATTGTGTATTAATTAAATTCATCGGATTTTATGAAAGAATTTTTAAAAACTTTTAGCTTTTATTCAAAAACTTTTCGTCATGTGATGAAATTATTCACAGGTGCATTAAAATATGAATCAGTTCGTGGGAAAATTTTGTACAGTGCAGTCTGGTGTATCTGTGTTTCTGGTTTTTTCGAAGTTCACTGCGATAATTTTTTATTATGTGGATTCGTACATTTTGCGTTGTTTTTAACGGATAAAAGGTGGAAATTTTACTCTGAATATAGAACTTGTTTTTCAGAATATGCTGCTTTACAAAAAGAAAAGTTGAAAATAATTTATTTTTCGACAATTTGGGAAAACTGACTTTTGGATATAACATATGGATTTACATGAAAGTATGTATTATTGGGCTACTAATTTATTTATGTTTATGTGTATTGTTGTACTGCAACTTACTTTGTTTTACTACGTTAGAGAAAGTAGGTCACACATTGGATTTCTGACATAAAACTGTCGGCTTTTTCAGAGTGAAGCGGACCTTCTCAATGAAGTGTGTTTTAGGGAAGTTATGCTTTCTTTTTCTGATGCATGCCAATTGTGAAAATTGTTTTTAAAATTAAATATCGGTCAATGACGATAACATATGTTATAAATGTGAAGATGAATATAAAAATATTTCTACATTTTTTTATTGTTTTGTTGTTTCTTAAAGATTAATTTATTTAAATTTATTATATGTCAAGTAAGTTTATTTACAAAATGCTAATATTTTAATTCGCTTTAATATTTCGGCGTAAATTTGAACAAGGAATTTTAAAATTTTAAATAAACGATATACTGAAATTTTCTTTTATTTACAATGATTACGTCACTTCTACAGAAAGTAGAACACGAGACGACCTTCACCCACATTTCAGTCTGGGGGGAAAGGCCGCCAGTTGTAGTCATAACAACCTTTACGTCTTCTATTGTTGTGGATGAAATTCGTTAACTGTCAATTACATTTTCTTGAATTTGATTCGCAGGTTGGAAAAAATCGTCATTACTTAAATGCCTAAAACTTTAAAAAATTTTATAAAATTGAAAATAAATTCAAAAGTTTTGAAAAAATCGTATCGGATGGAAAATCAAAAAAGAATTTAATATAAATTTGAAAAAAAAATTTTAGCAAAAAATTACCGCGAAAAAAATTCATATATAAAAAAATTATGTGACAATAAAGAACGATTTTTTCTTTACAAGACGTAACTGTTTAAAAATTTTTTTTCCTAAACGGAAACGAGAAAAACGCGTGGGAAAATTCTTAAAAAAATTCCCACGGTTTATCTTTTCAACTAACTGGTAGAGCCGAGTCCGACTGTTCCACTGTTAAGAGGTTAAATTACTAGCCACTTAGTCTTCTCCATCGTAAGAAGACATAAAAATAAAGGTTCTCCTTAGTAAATATGTAAATTGTTGTATGCTTTCTCTGCAAAGAAAGTGGCCTTTCAGTTAGAGAAGAAGCTTAGCCAATTTTTGCATTTAGTTAACCGAAGTATTTAGCCAATATATCTAGAGTCGCTATACTTAAGTCTTTTTAGTCTATTATAATATTTATACGCAGTTATATATAATCTAAGTGTGAGATAAGCCGTGGGCTATAGAGGGTAGCCCTATTAACCACTTACTTGGCACAGGTTGTTAAAATCCGAACGCGGAGTCCTGAGATGGGTTATTGGCGAGTGGCGAGAGGTTGAGAAAGTTGACAGGCGTCGTTGATAGACAGGAGACAGGCTATACAAACAAACAAGGAGTTTATTATATACTTAATCTAATATACAAGAGTATCCATTAAGAATTAAATGACTAAATGCGGTTAACAAATCACTGTTGAGTGAAAATCTTAAGGAAGAAAGTTTAGTTGCTCAACGCTTAGTTTATGATGGGATCCATTTTGCCGGTGGTATTGATCAAATAAATGTAGACCAGAAAATGTTGTTAATAGTCAGAGGATCTAGACAGCGATATATTGCATCTCTGCAACAGAAAAAAGATATTCAGAAGCAGCAGGCATTGAGGGCTGAAGAAAAAAGAAAACTTACACAACAACTTAAGGATTTAAAACAACACAAGAAAATGTTAAGAAAAGATCATGAAAAGGAAGAAAAAGAGATTGAAATGAAAATAAATACACTTGAGGAGAAAAAGCTAAAACTACATTAATAGTTCTTCTATTTTGTGAATTGTAATTAATTTTTTATTTTCTAATTATCTGTATTTTGAAAAAAAGAGAATTAATACTAAGAAGTTTCTCTGTATTTTGATTGTCCATTTTGTAAAAATAAAAAAAATTTACAATAAATTAGATACATTTGTCAGAGAAGCTATACTGTAAACTTACACCTATCCCTCTTTATTTCAAAATTGTGTAAAAATAGATTGTATATAATGTGGTTGACAAAAGAAAACTATTTCTTTTTTTACATGGTCAATTTTTTTGAGGGAAAAAATGCTTTATTTGAAAATTTTTAAATTTAACTTTTTGTTAAAATTATGTTGCTGTTTAAAAAAAGTTACTCTTTTTGTTGAAAGATTGGTTTTAAAATTACGTGTTTCTAAGTTGAGAGTTCATTTTAAGCACAGTACAGTACTATTTGTACTGTATATCAAATACCGTTTGTTGATTTTATGCTATCTTGTATTTACTAGATTTACATACAAATAATAATGATAAGTAATGATAAAATAAAAAGCTCATGTTTCATTTGTTGCTTATTTTTTCATTACATTGAAGTTTTGGATTCTATCAAACATTTTTCTACAAGATGTACCGGTATGTACTGTATTTTTTTTAATGTGGCAGTCTTTGAAACATATCAACTGTCCAAAAAAGAGGGATAGATATACTCAATCAATGTTCACGATAAATAAAATGCTGTTTCATTATGTCGATATTCCACACTGTAAGAAATGTGAGGGTCAGGGAATTTGGACAAAGTTGGTCAGAGAAAATCATGGAAAGTCAGGGAATTGAAAACAAGAGTTTGAGTAGGAACCCTGTCTAAGATAGTTTATTAGTAGATTTATCTTGATTTGTTCCCTTTTCCTATTGGCACGACCCTCTGCCAATCGCGCTGATTACTCGAACCCACCACTCAACGTTATCACAGGATGATTACATCAGCTACGCGTATCTATTAATTAGTTACGATAGAAATTGGGAGTTAGAACGCGATATAAAATAATCGTTCTAACTAGTGTGAGGACTGACGTAGAGACAGGTCTCAAGATCGTTAACCTCCTTAAACAAAAGTAGCCATCCTAGATAAGTCAGCGAAGTCTCACACATCCTGTTCTCACAATACTATAAAAACGTTAAAGCATATTTTTACCTTTCCAAGCCCACAGACCTCTGGTTAAAAACTCTCTTAAAAAGAGTTATCACACCAGTACGTTTGTTTCTAATGTTTGTCAGATTTATGTGATAAATCCTATGTAATTATTAATCAACGAATTAATAAATTCAGTTTAGAAAAACTGCTTCTCGGCATGTAATTTAAGTGTTTCTAATTTTCATGATATGATAAATTCCATATATTTAATATTTGATTTTCTGCTAAAGATGGAATGAGGAATGTTCAATATGATACGGTAGATGTCACAGATGAAAGCAAATTAATCAGTAGCAAGTAGAGACTGTTCCTTTTTACTCACTCTCATATGCATAATTTTCATTTAGATAACCTGTACGTAAATTGTTCATAATTACACACTGAGTAAACACAATTATCACAAATGTAATGGGGTTCGATGTCCTTTTTTCTTATGATATAGGTCATCCTACCCTATGTTTCTTGAAATGGGTTTAAAAATATTACTCTACTGACTACTTCGTACTTTAAAACGAATCTACACATCTCTGTTTCAGGTCTTGCATTTGTACAAAGTGTTTGGTTGTTGTATTGCTTTATTTCACATTTGGAAAAGCAAGAAGACATATAATGTTAGGAAAGCTTTTTCTTTTATTTTGTTTTGAATTGTTTTTTCTGACGTGTAAGTATATAGCCGATGCATTCATTGTGGCTATATTTACCACTAGATAAAACAGTCCTGGTGCATTTATGAGTGTGTATGGACTTTCAATTATGCGCAAATTTAGCATAATTTTTGCATGCGATATCGGCACATAGAACACAAAGACGTGATCGCCTGTGAATTGAAAGTTGATGTATTATGTTCACGTTTTCCATAAGCTTTGGAATCTTTGAAAATATCTTATTTGTTTCGTTTCATTGTTCTTAGCAATTTAAATTATATTTCTTCAACTTGTTTGAACATTGTATGAACCATGTATATTATCCTACAGGTATTCATAAATTAATGGTATTATTAGTTCTTTTTTTTCTTTTCTATCAGGCATAAATCATGTTTTGTAAATGCACAGGTTGAGTCTCAAATCTCGAGTGTTCTGCTGCACTAGCAGGATTTTTGCAGAAACAGCTTCCAGCAAGCATCTTGTTGATAGAAATATATTTTAATTTCATATTTCACACAACATCAACTGCACCATTGAGCTAAAATTATTACAAGTGCTGAATTGTTATAAGCATTCAAACTTTGGACATTTAATTTGACACTATGTATAATATAATAAAATCAAGAAGAATTTATTTCTACATTAATTCTTTAAAAAAGAGAGAGAGAGATTAATGTGGAATGCTAAATTAATGTTAATTCTTAATTTTTTTTTGTATTAACTATTTTACAAATTTCTCTGTATATATTGTGTACTTAGGCCTTGTTTGTTAATAGAATTTATAATATTGATAACGTTTCTGATTAGCATAGATAAAATATTTTATTCAACGGTCAAAATGAAAAAATCTTTATTTACACCTTAATTCATATCTTTACAAACAAATACAGAACAGTCATTATTTCTGTTAATATTATAATCGAGATGGGTTGATAATAATAATAGTGATAATAATAAGCGCGACGCCCAAACGGTTAGGAATCGAAAGTTGAAATTTGGTACTAGTTAGGGGATGCCATGATAATGTACACTAAGAAGGGATTTTTGGAAATACTCCCGCGGAGGAGAGAGAAAGGATTAAGCATTACCGTGCAGAATTTAGCTTCTACTGTATTACTTTAGATAAGGATATTGATGTTTTTGCAGGAATTCGAACATATTTTCGGCCCATCTAAATATTATCCAATTAACCTCGGAAACGGGGGACATACTTCTTGCACCCAGTGAAAACGGGTAAGATCGGCTATATAACTATAAAGGTTATAAGACGTAAGGGTTTATCACACCGAATAACCAATCTAACACATTTAAAAATTATTTTTCTACTGTACACAATTTAAATAATTTTTGAAATGTGTTAGATTGGGCAATCGGTGTGATAAACTTCTACACAAGACAACCTTTGTGAACATAAATCAAATACTATATCATACACTATAGTAAAAGAATTAGAAAACTGAAATAAATTAAGTAACTTAATTTACGCTGTTGTTACTTTTTCCCTGAGCAATGCCAAGTTCATCTGCTAATTCAATAATAATTAGTATGGTTTAAATATCGTTCAGTAAAGTTTTTGTTACACAAATTTGTATATTTTAGGACGAACTTCTGTGATCCTTCTTTAATTTTTTCTTGTGAATTATTCATTTTGCCTTTCTTCATTCAGATTCTAAGACAAATTACAAAACTCACATATATAATTTTTATGTTATGATTATGATACTTCACTGCAGCAGAACTTTTCGATAATTTCTTCCCGAAAAAACGTACTTGCCACTGGTTTATTTCTATTTACTATTAGGTTTATTTTACTCTTATATCTGGTTACGTGAATTCTAAATGTTATCGTTAAGTGACAATTCATGAAAATGAATAAGTAGAGATTAGAAAATAAAATTTTCACTTAAAAAATAAACATTACTGTAACTGAACATTTGTAACAGCTGATAATTTTGGTACTAATATTGCATGTTTTGTTTACATTATATATTTACTATATATTATTTCAAAAATGTTTTAAGTACAACTGTAATTGCAGTAGTTAGAAGGATGAGGTAATATATAAAATAATGTTTCATTTTTTGTTTTTGTCAATTGACACTTAATGATTGAAGTGTATTATTTATTATTTTTATGAAATTATAATTGTAATTCTAATAATTACAAAATAATGATAGATTAATTTTTAAATACTTTATTACACCGTTTTCTCGGAAGAGAATAAATTATAAAACTTTCATTAAATTTCGAGTACTTGTCAATATAATTATACAAAACAATAACAAATAATTTATTTATTTTTTCAGTTGGCTTTTTCCAATAATAATTAAAGGAAGAAAGCGACTTTTAAAAGAAGATGATTTATACGAAACTTCCAAATGTCATACTTCAGAGTACCTTGGAAATATGCTTGAGAAGTAACTTTACCAATTTCTTTTGTTTATTCAGATTAAATTAAATATTTTTTTAAACTAAAAAAAATGCGATAATGAGTATATTGTTTTGTTGAATCACAAGTATTCTCGTCAAGTGTAATGAAACTGTGATTACAGGTAACGTAGGTATTGTGGTATTGACCTGTGACCTAGTTAATGATTATGAAATGAGTTGGCTGAAATATTAAGCAATTAGGATTGCCTGTTAAGCAGTTTTGTTAGATTATATAAATACAGGGTTTTTATAATTAAAGTTCTACTTTGAAATGGCCATAAAAGGAAAACTACTAAACAAAATATTATCAAAAATGGTAATAATTTACAAAGTCGTGGGATTTTATTTCCCCAAAACAATAGTTCACAAACTTACCATCAGCGGGAAATGCCGCTGTATGCGCTGTATTGTTAAACTAAATAAGATATAAAGACATCGGTTGAAAATGAAAATGAACAATTTGGCTGGAATTGAAAAACGCGACACACCAACATGTCCGTAACATTCCTACTGATATGCTAAGAGCTACTGTTGAGAACACAGTAATGCGATTTAAATTGCTTTGAGAAAATGGTGACGCCACATTGAACATGCTTTGTAACACGTGTTAGAAACGATAAAAAACATTTAAACCGATTCCTTCATGTCTCATTCCTTTCAACGATATTGCATACAGCACCATTCCCTGCCGGTGGTGAGTTTTTGAACTATTTTCGTTAGGTGGAATAAAATCCCATGACTTGTCGTAAACTATTACCAAGTTTGATAACATTTTGTCCAGTAGTTTTCCTTTTGAAGTGGAACTTTAATTATAAAAACCTTGTTTTTTATATTGAGTTTTAAATTACTTATATAGAAAATATTTTTACAAGTTTTACGCTGAAAGTGTTGTAAAAGGCACATTTTAAGCTATAACATATAATTCTCCAGGATTATTTTTGTAGGTAATATGCAAATACTTTAATTAATGTCTCACACGTTAATGTGAATACGGATTAAGCTCATACAGTTTGTTAAACAGAGAGCAGACAACCACTTTCTATTCTATTTAGTCCATTTGAAAATACTTTTTCTTATACTATATTGAGAATTAATTCACAAGATGCAATAACATTTTTCTGTATGCTGTACATAACTGCTTTTATTCTCTTTCCTCTCCAAAAGTAATGATAGTCTAATTTTTAAATACTTTATTACACCGTTTTATCAAAAGGTAACGAATTATAAACATTTATAAAATTCTGAGTGTTTGCTAACCTTTATGTTTTTGTCAACATTACTGTCTAAATACCGAGTATTTAGAAACAGGTAATCTACATTTTGTATTAATAAAGATTTCCCTTTTTTATATTACTTAAAATAACATGGCTGTAGCGACAGGCTCTATCTCAATTCTCATAGATGCTCTAGATCAGGGATGGGCAACCTGCAGCCCTCGGGCCGCATGCGACCCGCATTCATATATTTTGCGGCCTGCGACGCATAAAATGTGAATAAATGTATCAATTTTTCAGCTTAAGGAAGTATGCAGCAAAAATTCAAACGTTATTTTCTGCAACTTATGTATATGAATAGTTTTTTCCCGCAATGAATTTAGTAAAAATTAAAACAAGAAACCGGCTAACAGACACATCGAAACTAATTTAAAACTAGCAGTGACGAATATTTAACCAAATACTTTCAATATATTACGTTTACATCATGTACCTATGCTAATTTATAATTATATATGAATAAATAATTCTGATTTTCTAACACCTTTTTTCTTTCTCTTGTATGCGGCCCGCATCAGTTTAAAAGTCTTAAAATGCGGCCCTTACATAGAAAAAGGTTGCCCATCTCTACTCTAGATGACTACTATCACAAGGAAAAACTATAAATGCTTGTTTCATTTATATTAATTATAATATTTGTGCTTCTTATACGAAAAACATTTATAACAGTATTACGACTTTTTAATCGGTCTTGAATTCTAATATTGAAAACCAATTTTACCGTGTTAATAATAAGAGGGCGATTTTGCGTGTTCTTTATGGGATCGGCTGGGCCAGAAATGGTGCAACTAGTGCTGTGAGACTAAACACGATATATTCAAATGACATTCTGAAAATTTCTTAGTTTTTTCTGTAAGTTGAGTGATAGTTTTCCCATTTTATTCACTCATCTATTTAGCTGTCTGCAAAAATATACCAATAATAAATCGAAATTTTGAAATACTCCTGAAATTGATCATGTTATATTTTTATTTTTTGCAATAAAACCTGCTGTTCTGCCGATTTGTACATAATTTTTTATTTTAACCCATATTTGATTGCATGACGTGTAAGGGGTGACACAAACTTTTGATTTTGAAAACTTTACTAGAACTCTTTTCGGCTGACACCACCGAGTCGCTAAGGACCCGGAAGCCGAGACGGCGAGTTATTACGTCACGCGAGCGGTCGCGGGGATAAGCGGTTGAACACAGAGTAGAGATGAGGAGAGAGAGAGGAGAAAGTGATTCACTCGGGATCCCTGTTAACAGGCAATAAGAATTTAATATTAACAAAAGTAAATACAGGCATACAGACACATGGTTACATTTTCCAATGGTCATTGAGAGACCGGTCGTATTTTTGTCATTCCGACAGAGAGAGTTTACAAACGACTCGCGTTTTGATAAATACCTTTTTAAGAGACTTGGCTTAGAGCTACTGGATTTTTTGACTTGGAGTGTGGCAGACGAGTCCGATTAATTGATATTCAACAACGGCGTCTTGGATGGAATTGTCTGCTGAAGAATGGAAAAGTCCACAGAGGAATGGAAAAGTCCACAGAAGAATATTCAACGGATCACCAGGTTGGGTTACGCCCTGGAATATGCTTGATGGTTGCGGAGATTCTTCGAAGTAATTTCTCTGCAGGATTTGGAGCTGAGTTGAACGACCAGATGACGACTTCCTGGATTTGTCATCGTCCTCCCTTGTCATTTGGCTTCCTCGGGTTTTTTCTATGAGGTCAGGAAATTGTTTTTAAGGGTCTAGTGTACAATAGTTGAAATTTATCGAAAGTTCCGGGTGACACAATAGATGGGTCATCTTCAACAAAAAATTAAGTTTGTGGGAATTAACTGTTATGGATTTTAATCTTGCTCTTTGATAAAATAATTGAATTATAAACGGTTGAAATTTAAAGTGATTAAAGTTTAAGATAAAATTTTCGTCTATTCGTTCTTCACATTTTAAAAATCTGAGATGTTCGAAAATCAATACTCCCGAAATCTCTGACTCACACAGAGTGCGTTTCATATATTTTTTGTTGAGCGTGGATTTATTAATTAAAAAATTGCAATCATCTCACAGGCATCACGCAAGCAACTGGTTTGTGTAAAATGTGAGGAATTGCAATAACACTGTTACTAATGCATTGCACACAATTAAACTAATTCAAAAAATATATGTACAATCAATAGAAATAGAATACATGTACCTATGATAAATATATCATTATATAAATCTAAATGTCATATTGTTTGCTTTTTCTTACAGTTTGGACCAATGTTAATTTTATTCTAATGGGTTAATGCATTTATTTTTGACAATGTGAGTTTTTGCTTTTCTGTGTTGTTTTGTTTCATTTTTCCACGGTGATAGTGTAATGAAAAACACAATTACACTTCCAATTATGCAACAAGTAAAATTTTTATTTAATACTTAGCAATACATTTATTTATTCTGAGCCATGCCTGTTTTGGTAATATTATTCATAAAAAAGTTCGTCCACTGAAAATTTCATTTGTAAAAATTTATTAAATCTCAGTAAATTGATTCATAGAATTTTAACTCGATTTCCTTTGGTGAAAAGAGGTATAGGAGCAGTCATTCGTAAGGTTTTTCTGCAAATCAGCTTCTTTACTTATAAGAACTTTCTCAGATTTCTGCGGTATAGAAACGATAGAAATTTGAAACAACAGGCATTGTTGAGTAGTGTTTGGTGTATCTTGTAGTCGATTTCTTCTGGCAGTTATCATCCAGTATCATCTTCAGTCAGTTTTAAAATTGACGAAGCAGAAAGAGTCCACATATCAACATTACAATCGGAAAATCACGAAGTTTTTTTATGTTGATAAATGCAAAAGTATTGCAGGTCTACGACGTTTTGTACAAGTGGCTACAAATGGTATGGCCAAAAAAAATTTGAGTTGAGAGGGTACGATTATGTTGACCCTACTTTAAGCTGTATAGCAGATAGAAACGTTTTGGGAATAACTTGGAATTGCAGTAATGACACCCTTGGAACAAATATGGTGAATTTAAAATATGCATGATTTGAAATGGTTACAAAAATATTAATTTCAGCTGCTGCTCATCGCATTTTCAATTCACTATGTATAAACTGTCCAGTTACATTAATCCCTAAGCTCTTACTACAGCGTATGTTACAGATAAAACTAACTTCAAAACAAGAGGTTGACACAGAAATTAGATCTGAGTTTTTCAAATGGACTTAAGATATTTTTCTGTTGATCACTGTCAGGATGTTCACATTCTTACATGGTAAAACCTTAATGGAAATTGTTCTTTTCATTTCATCTGTGATGATAGTCGATTTTCCTATGCTGTTGTATCTTCTATTCAAAGCATTTTTGTTGTTGTTGTTGTTGTATACAGTTTCCAGTAAACTCTAATAAATTTTTCTTCTTTGTGAAACTTTCTACATCTTAAAGATAATTTTCATATATATCGTACATAGCATTATTAATATGATTTTGAAGGTGATGAATTACATTAAAAATGAGAAATAATTATATCATTTGATTTCAAGATATTTTGTATGTCTTAAAAATAATTAATTCTATCCCGGGAAACAGTTCACTTTTATCTCGGAATTTCGGGACTAGCAGTAGACCGGGGAATGAGAAATCCGAATAGCTCACTAACAACGATACTGTACGAAAGAGAAAAATCTGAGTAAACAGGAAAATAGTATGCGTGACATAACTAATGTTTTTATGGAAGCAGAAGCACATATGCTTTTACAATGGGTGTATGCTGTGTGACTGAGATGCCGATTTCTTAAAACCAGAAAAAGAAGATATAATCTATTTAAAACTTTTTAGTGTATTATAGAAACCATTTTGTTAGACAGGCGTAATATAGGTAAGACTTTATACATCACTCGTAGTTTTTTACGGATTGGATTGCTTCAAAATATTATAAAGTTTAAAAGTAATATCTTCTTAACTTGTAGAAATTTTTTGTGTTTTTTAGAGAATGGAATAAGGAATTACTGAAGAGAAATCCAAGCACAGCAAAAGCAATACTACGATTCGTTGGGTGGAAATACTTAATAGTAATTTTACTCGCATTTATTCAGGTACTGTGTCTACTAATCGAACTTCATTTTGCCATTAAAAATGATTTATAATATCTCAATTATGTATTTCCAGGAAATTGTCTTAGTTACGAGCAAAGCGTACATTTTAGGATTAATAATACATTATTTTGACAACAAATCGGAATGGAATGAACCAAAAGTTTATTTATTAGCCGCAGGATTTTGTGGCCTAACAGCGATTTATTTGTTTATATTTAACAGTAACTACTTTATAACAGTAATATTAGGCATGAAGTTAAAAATAGCTTTATGCACTGTCATATACAATAAGGCAAGTAACAAATACATTATTAGAAACGTATAGTAGTTTTTATTTCTGTTTGTTCGTTTAACTTGTGTCATTTTATACAGTCATTTTGATTTTAAACTTGTTTTAGTCATTTAAATGAAAATAGTTAATTTTTCAGTTTTCTCGCTTTATTTATTTTCTGTTCACATTATATATCATATATACTGTTTTAATGGAAGGAGACTGGCAATGGTTTAAAGGTTTGTGATATCCTTGATTTTGTACGTTTTGGGATCGCAATGTTACTTTTTGTGTTATGTAGAATTTAAAGTAGATTGTATATTTTTAGATAAAGTAAAGTTAGAAATAAATACTAATTAACGTAGATATAGTTCGGTGTGTATTTCGGTAATTATTGAGATGCATTAAAAGGGTCGAGAGTGTTTTATTGATAAAAAAAGAAATGTTATGGATCATTACACTGAATGAAACAGAAGTTGAAAAGTATAAAAATTGAAAATATATATTATTGACGATCCGTGTTTTTATATAATATAATATAATGTTGAAACATACATATATATAAACACATAGAAATAACGATGCACCATTATAACATGTCCCATAAAAATGATCTTACTACATTACACTCAAGCATACTTTTTATAAATTTTCGTATAGAAAGTTAAAACGTCCGCATATTTAATGTAAATTATTCAGGTTTTAGCAAAAATAAATGTAATTTATTTTTAAGATGTTCAGGTATTATGTGCTTTTCTAAACTTTCTGCATTGAAAATAATTTTTTTTTTGTATTGATTATAAAATTTATGCTGCATTGGGATTAATGCAACAGCATTCCTTTGGTATTTTTTGTGCTATTGATGGATAATATTTTGTTTCATAAGAAAAGAGATAATTTAATTAATAATAAGTAGAATTTATACGTGTTTTGGTCAATATAACTAATCGGTTATCTCAGTTTAAACTAACTTCGATAAAGATGGAAGTATATGCCAATTATAATTATAAACCTTCTTCCCAGTAAAGCGACGTCTGTTCTTATACACATAGTACATACCATATGGGTTATGTAACAGTTTCATTTTTGTTGTGAATATTTTCTGGGGAATACGTTGAAACGCGTTATTCGCAGGAAAATGAAGTTATCGTATTAAAAAAGTTACAATTTATATTAATTTTTTGATAAATAACAATGTTTGGATTTATATTTTGTATTTGTTTTAATTTGAAATATTTCTATGCAGGCAATTAATCTAAGTTCTTCATCTCTGGCAAAATCGAATATAGGACAAATGGTAAATCTTCTAGCAAATGATGTCAACAAATTTTCTACCGTAAGTTTATATGATTATTTTTCTAAATATTATTTTTATTGTGTTAATTAATATCTTGTTGTTACAAAAATTTATTTGCACAACTAAAATAAACTATTCTAATGATTTTCACGGCACTCTTCTAATTTTTCTCATTAAATATTTATATTTTATTCACAGAATATCTTCCTTATTTTATATTTATTCACAAGTCCTTTTGTACTGATTACTGCTGTAGTGATGCTATGGCAATACTGCAGATGGGCCATTTTAGTTGGACTTTCGGTCATACTTCTGTACGTTCCGTTGCAAATTGTGTTGGGCAAACTATACTCAAAATTGAGGTAATTATTATTTTATGTTACATAATTATGACATACTTACATCTGAAATGAATAAAGATGTAGTGTGTTTACTACTCTGTAACTAAGTGATATTAGCAGAATTTTATTTACTTAATTAAATTTTTCTTCTTAAGCAATCAAATCAGTTTAGGACTTAAAAGTTTAATATTTTTTCCCAAGAAAAAACATACTTGAACACAATATAAAATATTCAGAGTACAATAAAGTAAATTAAGTAAAGTAAGTAAAGTAAATTAACAAAATTCTAGTTAAAATTTCATTGACATTTTAAATTATGAAATTGAGAGATTTAAAGTTTATTTACTTTATGCAATAAACTTTAAATGTGTCAATTTCATAATTTGAAATGACAATAAAATTTTTACTAGAATTTTGTTAATTTACTTTATGTAATTTTACAAATAAATGTATTTTTTCAATAAATTGCGTAATGACAGATTGCAGGCAGCTGTATTAGGAGATGAAAGGTTGAATCTGTTGAACGAGATAATTGCTGGCATGCGATTAGTGAAAATGTACACTTGGGAGTTGCCGTTCGCTTCGTTAATAGAGAAAATAAGGAAGTAAGTATAATTATGCTATTTTCATATTCTTTTCATACAGAAAACCTTATTCCCTGAAAATTCTGCTTCTCAATCTGAATTTGTTATGAATTTTAAAAGAAATCACAGATAAATAGCGATGTCCATAGCTTGAGAGTATTATTTAGTTAGATGAGAGTAGTAATATTTAGTTTGTTCGATGGATGTAGAAATTCAAGAACGCTTAAAAGCGTTCTTGAATTTCTACAACCATCTAAAATAACGTGTCATATTTGTGTCCTAATATCTTTCATTATGTATATTTTACATTAGTTTATATTCATAATTGCTCTATTTGTAGAAAAGAAATGAAGAAAGTGAAAATGTTTATGTATGCCAGAGGAATACCATTGACATTGGGATATCCTGTGTCAAGACTATTTACTTGTGTTACTTTCTACGCTATAGTTTTGTCTGGGAGCACTTTAGACGCTCAAATTGTGTTTGTCACTATGTACGTTTCGATTTTCATCTATTTTGGCGCCGTTATTTTGTTTTCGAGAGCAGTCAATCTCATTGCAGAAATTTGGGTTTCATTGAAAAGAATTCAGGTAAAAAATATAATTTCTAGTATATAACGTATATCTAATTAGAAGTATAAAATAATTAATATTAATATTTGGAGATAAAGACAATTATCTACATATATAAATTAGAAA
The DNA here is from genome assembly GCF_030686945.1 of Centruroides vittatus. Classification (NCBI taxonomy): domain Eukaryota; kingdom Metazoa; phylum Arthropoda; class Arachnida; order Scorpiones; family Buthidae; genus Centruroides; species Centruroides vittatus. The sequence goes on along the minus strand of NW_027122373.1, from coordinate 64,511 downwards.
GTTTGGATGTTTGGATGTTTGTTTGCTATATACGCCTAGGCCATTAAACCAATTGCTCCGAAACACAGTAGTTACGTTTTTATATCGCAAATGTAGATAATGTCGAAATTCCACCCCAAAATATTTTTTGAATTTCTGTCAATCAATAATTTCTATCTCCATTCCAGCCTGCCAGTGGTCAAGCGGTCTTCGTACCCTGAACACTGGCAGCCGATTGCAGAGACAGAGATTATGTTAAACGACGTTTAACAACAGAACGGCCTATAAACGTTGGCTGGCTGAACCGCGGTTAAAAATGCATTGCAAAGACGACGACTGTCTATTTCTGAACGTCGTCTAAACGAATCTCGGCAAAACATTGGCTGTTACTTTCTTCGCCATTACTCCCTTGTTTTAGGAGTAATTCAGCCAATCAGATTATTCGTGTGACGTCAGAAACATGGCGACTGTGTCGAAAACGTGTAAGAACTTTTCGAAAGAAGAAAAGAACGTCCTGGCGGAAATTATTAAAAATTATCTCGTAATTGAAGAGAAGGGGTATGTTAACCGTACTCTAGCGTAAAAAAATCCGCATGGGAGAAGATTTAAGACGAATTCTCTTCGTCATTTCCCTGTAGAGCAGCTCGTACAATAGCACAATTGAAAGGCAAGTATGAATGTAAAATATTCATTTCAGATTATAAGATGTTAGTTAATATTTTTTACCAATATTTTTAACATTAATAATATCAAAGTAGAATAATAATTCAAAATTTTAATAAAAAGAAAATAGAAAGTTACGATTATTAATCACCTAAATTAAATTTATTACAATGAAAATTACTTTGTACAATCTATATTTATGTGAAAGAGTAAGGAGAAAAAGTCCGAATTGTAGAACTCTATTCTGAATCAAGATTTCATATCCTACTAATCCCTACTTCTATTTATTAGATTAATAGATTATGTAAATATACAAATATTAAAATAGCATATTTAATTTAAGAAAAATTTACTAGAAAAGTATATCTTATGATCTATGTTATAGGTTGCTGGAAGCGATTAAAAATAGATGCCAAAAAAGAGGCAGATAATAACCGACGTGCTGCACATATAACAGGTGGAGGACCAGCACCATTATCATTGAATCCCTCCACACAAGTGGTTTTATCTGTTTTGGGTGACAGTATTGAACCATTACCCAATCCAGATGATCCACCATCGCCACTTATCGTTACATATGAAAATATTGAATCACTTACAGATACAAATGAACACTCTAATTCAGCAATATTTTCACCTGTAGTGATAAGTGATGTAGCTGTCAGGGAAAATGTGAACGTGGCAGATGATCCACCACCACCCAAAAGACAACGGTAAATAATATTCAGATAAAATAATACTAAATATTAATAATTACTTTTTAAAAAATAATGATTTATATTATATTTATAGCATTAATTCATTAGAGAAAGCCCAAATCCAGCTAATAGAGGAGGGCATAAAAACAGAGAAAATGAAACAAGATACAGAGAATATAAAACAAGATACAGAGAGGAAAAAGCAAGAAGCAGAACAACTTAACATAGAGTTATTAAGATTAAAAAAGTTGAAACTTCTGCAAGAACTAAAATTATTAGAAAATAACTAAATGTATTTAATAAATATTAAAACGGCCCTTTTCAGGGCCAACAACTTTAGTTAAGAGTGGTCATATCATATTAATAAACAATTAGATGATGGGAGAATATCAAAGAAAAAATATAAGAAAATAAAGATTATAATTATCATGACTAGGGTGAGATGTCATCATTTTTAACTGTCATGGTGGCTTTTTTGAATGTTTTATTGAATGTTATATAAACATTTTCAACAATGCCTGATGGAACTGTACTTAAGGAGCAAGAAATACATAAAATTTATTATTTGAGTGGTTCAGGCAAGTCTCTGAGACAAATTTCTGTTGCTGTAAATAGATGTACGAATGCTATTCAAAATGTTTTCCAACAAGGTAAAAATTATGGGCAAAAAAGAAAGTCAGGACAGCCTAAATGTTTAACATCAAGAAATGAGAGAGAAGTTTTTAAGCTTATAATTAATAAAAGCAAGTCAACAAGGCAAGCTGCTGCTGAATTACCAATAGATTTATCTCATGTGACTGTTTGGAGAACTTTAAAAAACAATGACAATGTAATTTATTTAAAAATGAAGTTGAAACCACCTTTTAACTGCCAAACACAAATCAATGCATTTAAACTGGGCTAATGACAAGATGGGATGAACTGAAGAATGGTTAGAAATAATGTTTAGTGACGAGAAGAAGTTTAATTTAGATGGCCCTGATGGGTTTTCATATTGGCATAATTTAAGAAGAGAAAGCAACGTTAAAATAAGCCAGCAACAAGAGGCTGGGTCTGTAATGATTTGGGGTGGTTTTGGAGGTGAGTGGAATGGATGGAGAGGTAAAACTGATTTAGTAATTGCTGACAAAAATATGTTTTAAAACATATAAAACTGTTTTCTATCAAAAAGTTTAAATAAATTTTGAAAAATCACAAAATTTATGGTGTTCCTTATACTTTTGTAACAGAATGTAGAACAGATTAAAAATCAGTAATAAAATATGAAAATTCCATATTGTAAAATATCTAAGTAATGTGCTAAGTCCAAAATGTAAGTTTTAAACAAAATTTTGAAATTTGTAAATAAAATGAAGACATTAATTTATATTTTTAGCTCAGCTTTCTATGAATAAATTCTATAATGACTTTAAAACTGTTTTTAACCACATTATCAGATTTATGTTGACATTTTATGTATTTAATTTTAGTGTAAAATAACCAAATATATGGTAGAACAAACATTAAACATAGAAATCATAATTTAAATCTTTTTGAGGAAATATGGATGAATAAAACAATTGTATGAATGTTTATTTAATTTGTTACATAGGTTATGTTAAGAAATATTTTTATTTAAAATGAATAAAAAGAGAATTATTTTGTCTGTGATAGGCTCACTCTTTATCAAAATTGTATGGTCCTGAAAAGGACCTTTTGTGAAATTTCTACAGTACTGTTTCATTTAAGTGAAATGTTGCAGTACAATAGATCTTCGAAGAGCAGACCCTGAACTTGATTGCTCATTCATTGTTGAACTTTCTTCCTCTCTCTCTTCATTTGAATGCTCAATCAGAAACTCCTCCTCTTTAAAATCAATGGCCCAATTATGTAAAATTGCAGTGGCTATTATTATATTGAGTGTGTTGTCTAATTTCGTTCTTAGACAACTTCCTATGCAGGGAAATCGTCTTTTCCACACCCCAAATAATCTCTCCACGATATTTCTTGCTCGTGAATGAGCTTTGTTGTACCGTCTTTCGCCGTGATTCTGCGGATGTAGAAATGGGGTCATTAAGTACGGCAAACAAGGATAGCCACTGTCACCAACAAGATATCCATTACAATATCCTTGGTGAAGTTTTTCTTTAATACTGCTGTTTGAAAAAATTCTGCTGTCATGTGTTGAACCTGGCCACCGAGCAACAATATTCCTAATTTTCATTTTTCCATCACAGATGACCTAAAATATACATTTAAACATGCATCAATTATATATTTTCATTAAAGTTATCAGGTTGAGATATCAAAGATATTATTTGATATTTTTATTTTTATGTCAAAGAAATAGTCAAGAATATAACTGTTCATAACAAGGCATAACAATTTAAAATGTTAGAAAAATATATAGGCCATTGCATACTTAATAGTCATTTAAGCTACAATAAATTAGTTACAAAAATATTTGTGGAGAACAATAAAATTGTATTTTATTGAAATTTTACTTAAATATGTTATTTTCTTAACCTCATAATTAAGTAAAGATGATGATATATGTAAATAATTCTCACCTGGCAGTTAATAGAATAATAGGATTTTCTATTATAAAAAACTTGTGCTCTACTGCTGTCAGGACACTGGATAGGTATATGGGTGCAATCAATTGCCCCAATTATACCAGGAAAGTTATCTTTAGACAATACCGAAAAATCATGTTTAACAGATGGAAGTTCCGATTCTGTCGGAAATACAATTTCGGCATTCTTCAAATGAACCAATGCCTTTGAAACGTTTTGGATGGTTCTGATAAGGATATAACGATAATTAATAAAAAATGCAATATATAACTTATACAAACGTTAAATAAGACCTCATTCTTATAAACGTCTCTAACACTATACAAAACAATTTTTTAAATTTATTTAATAATAGTTTGATAGATACCTGCATACAGTAGAGACGTGAACTCCGATAAGATCACCGGCTACCCTCTGGTAGCTTCCGGTGGCATAAAATCGTAATGCCGTCAATAATTGTTGCTCGGTAGTTAACGGCAACCCTCTTCCATCTAGATGTTTAATTTCGTCGCCAATACGATTTAAAATGCGAACGAATCCAGATTTAGAAAATCTATACCGAATTCGAAATTCGTCTTCGGAATAGATTTTCATAGGATTATTCCGATCTCGCATTACCCTCTCTCTTCGTAATTGCCGAGATGAATAATGTTCTTGATTCGTCCCGTTCGCAAGATGTATTAAATTCAGAATATCCATTATAATACGACCAACAAATGAATATGGCGTCTTATACTCAAGTAAAACGCTCTCTAAACCTGCTATCGAGGGAGTCTAGAAAGTAGGTCAAATAACTTGTTTCTAATCGCTGTCTACATTGTGGCAAGCGTGAAACTCTGTCTCTGCAATGAAATTTTTCTGACCCGCGGTCTACCCGATCTGTAAACCGCCGTCGGCCTCTAAACGTTGTCTCTTCAATCAGCCCTGGGAGTTCAGTCATGAGTTTACGCCTTGCTAGGACAGGCTGGCCACGTGGAGTTTTCCGGGTTTTCTCAATGTCTGTAATGATTAAATAGGGGTCAGTTTCCCTTAAAAGATCTCCCGGAAGGCATGCCCCTAGGCACATCGCCGAAGTGTGGCGTTGTCATAACTTAACAAACGAACATCTCCATTTTATTTGCTGATTTACAAGTAGTGCCAATAGATTGCGAATGAGTAAATGGAATGCTTGAATCGAACGTAAATCAGCAATTACATTTTCTTAAATTTAAATTGCAAAAAATATTTTAAAATATAATTAATAATAAATAAAATGCCTGTAAGTACGAATTTGTCTTATTTAAATTCAGAACAAAACTTTTTTAACCAGTAACAGAACTTTAATGCAACTTCCAAACGCTTTTGGCCTTCACCGAGGACTGCCTCAGGTTTTTAATTTAACTGACTTATTTGACATTCTTTCTTGGTAGTGTTGTCGACCGAAGGAAATTGAAAATATTATTTTTCACATCCAACAACTCGGGAGTTTTTCATTTCTAAACGGTACTTTGTGAATTTTAATAAGCTCCCTCCAGTAGTTGAGTGGTTAAAACCACCAAACTCTAGTAATTAGTTAGTCGAAGGGTTTGGGAATGGCGAATGAGCTGGGATTTTCCAGGTTTCCTTTGACATTAGTCACACCTAAATGGAATCTAGCTTTTCAAAAAAGTCTTTGCGGAATGCATCTCCTTCAGGATATCGCTCACCTGGCACGCTGCTGCAACTAAATAAATTATACTAATTCTAACGAGCGATTATTGATTTGACGTTGTCACAATGCCAGGCTGGAACTTTTTGTCACAATGTTCTCAATTTTTTTAGTGGTGTCTCGTTCCTGTTCTTTATAGTTTTCCTGTTAGCAATAGAGTCATGACTGTCATCTAGCTAACTTTGTTTAAAGAAAGATTTTTGAATCGATGTAACGTGACTTTCGATACACATCGGAAGTTCATATACAATTAATCTGGGTCTTTTGATCTATATTTGGTCTACACTTTTGTCTATCTAACACCTTTCTCAAGTTTAAGGAAGGGCAAACAGCCACACAGATAGACAAGGGACATTAGTCAGAATTTATTCATCTACAATTTTTTTCAAATTGCAGCCTGATAATTTTCTATAAATGCGATATTAATGAGAATATCCTTCACATATAGTTTGTACAGTTTGTTGCAAAAATGTAAATAATTTATTATCACATAAAGATAATTATTATCGCATTTTTACAAGATCTTTTTATATTTAAACAAATCATATAAAGTCTTTGTAACTTTAAGGTTACAAATTATATGATTTGTTTTACCACATTTACACGTGAAAACTTCAATCACGTGCGCGGTTATCACACGTGATTGAATTACTTTTCAACACAGATCACTTTTCAATTATTACTAGGTTAACCATTCTCTTTTCCGAGAAGTCAACGATTACTTCTGGTCGAATTACTTCTACCTCCTTTCACAACAGTATCATTTCTATGAGACGAACGATATGATGGCATTCGAATAGGAAAATTATATAATAAAATGATACAGGCGAATATAAAATATATTTAATTAATATGGTTTTTGAGGTAGTAGTATAGGTTTGGAAAGCTTTGATCACAAAATTAATTTCATTAGACATACTGATCACAAATTTAAATTAATTATTAAATGTTTTTATAAATTTGAATTAAATTAATTTTATTTTAACATTTTTAGAAAACTTTTTAGTTTAATTCAGTTTTCTAAAGTCTGAATTGAACTAAAAAGTTTTCTAAAAATGTTAAAATAAACTTAATTTAATTCAAATTTATAAAAACATTTAATAAATTAATTTGAATTTGTGATCAGTATGTCTCATAAAATTAATTTTTTGTGATCAGAGCTTCCCAAACCTATACTACTTGAGGTTTCCGAGTTTATATGATCAGTTTTTCGCGAAATTTGAATGATTGGCAGATTATTATTTGATATTCGGCTGCGAGTTGTACGGTTTCTTAGAATTTACATTAGGAAAAAATATATCTTAAGTTTTTAAAAGTATTTTCAATTGGTGTCTACTTGATTAATGAGATTGTGCCATTTTGTATAGTCTGATTATTGCGATAAATGCGACAATGGTAGTATAAAATAACTAGACTTTTTCTATAGTTTTCGTTTTAATGTTCGTTATATTATAGTGTTTTATTTATATAACTACAAAGATTATGTTATTAAAGTGTTCTTTATTCTTCTATTGCATACAATTTATGAAAAAAAAATTTAAATGTGCTGGATTGGTCTTGGTACGATAAACCTTCGTAAATATAAATGAAATACGATAATATAATATAACAGAAGGATTAGAAATACAAAATAATCTGATAATCTTAACCTTTGTTGCTGTTATTTTTTGCTCGGGCAATGCCGTGCTCATCTGATAGTTATTTTGTAAGTATTTATTGAATCATATTTGTGGCGATTGTATAATTTTAAAACAGAAGATACATAGTATATTAAATTTACATAAAAATAATAAATGTCATAATTAATTGTTAATTAGAAATTAAATGAACAAACTATTTAAATAAAAGCTGTTATTATTTGGATTTTATTGACTAAAAAATACTATGCTAGTAGTATAGATTCGATACACTTTGAGGTATAAAATTAAATTAATATAGATTTTAATGTAAATGAATGATACAAACTGAGTTATAAAAATAAAGAGGATTACGCTCTACTCTGAAGTGAAGTCAAAAATTGTTCCTTATCAGCATCAAAAATAATTCCCCTCCTACCTCACCCATCTGATAATCATCTCCTTCCATTAATAAAGTTTAATTTGTTAGAATTTTTACTTCACCCATCTAATAATCATCTCCTACTGACTTCAAGGTAATTACAAAAATCCCTCCCCGGCATCTGTGAAGTAGGTTCTATTTATAAAAATTGTCTTATATCCTGATTTTGAAAATTCTTTCCCACAGCCCTAATGACCTTAGACGTTTTTGTGGTAGCCTCTGTTTTTTTTTTTTTAATAAGAGATTTATATCTACCCCGGCTTTAAAATAGATAATAAAATTTCTTTCCAATGTCCTTAGAGTAATTACAAATTAACCTTTCTAACATCCTTGAAGTAGCTTCTCTACCTGAAGCGATTTCTTTACCAATGCGTTCATATGCCCTTGTTTTTTGTAAGAGAACAGAAGTAAAATCCTGCGCTCTTTTTTTAAGACGTAAGTTTTTACTAATGATGTTGGAAATATCAAAATATATTTCTAGATAATACAATTGACTCTTTTTAAGATTTAATAATTTTTATTTTTAAAAAATCTAATATAATATTACAGATTTTTAATTTTCTTCTTCTTCTTTGTCGAATTTATTTAACCGATCCATTATGTCATCAATGATGTTGCTAATATCTTGAAGTATATAGACTAACAAACTATGAGAATTTTCGGCAATATATTTATGATCTAGTTTCTGATATTTTATAATGTAACACCAGAAAAGATGATATTTGAAATCACGAATGAAATCTTTGTTCAGTATTTGATAGCGAGAAACTAAATCCCAGTGGAGATAATCTTTTAATTCCCTTCAGTGTATCTGTTTTTAATCGTTGATATTTTAAAACTATTCTTATATTTAATTTATCAATATATTTCTTAACAAAATTATCAGAGAGAAGCTAAAATTTTGCTATTTTATCCCAATTAAAATATTTTGAAAAATTATCCATGAATTCTTCATCTAATACTTGATGTTCAGAAATTAAATTTCAGTTTGCATGTTTAATATGTTTTTTTGATGAATGTAGTAGTGAATATATAATTTTTTCCATATTAATTACCAGTTTAAACTATCTGCAAATTCAGAAATGAAGTCTCGACTTAAATCAGTTTTTTGGCTTATAATTTCCCAGTTAACAAAGTTTTTAAAACGTCTGATGTTATTTTCGTCCATGGGTAAACTCGAGAATTTTTTCCATTCCAGTGAAGTAATGTATGTGTAGTCTATAAAAAAAACTCGATATTAGGATAAAGTTTTTATTTTTTTTACATAAACAAATATTATTGGTTATAATATTACCATATTATAATATTACCATATTACCAATAATATTACCATATTATTGGTTACAACATTTTTAAAAAAGTACAGTAATGATTATTACAGTTGATTACTACAATTAACACAACCATCTTATTACATAAAATTCTTATTACATAACAGTATTGTTATCTGGTTAGTTAGTATAAAAAATTTACAATAGTATTTCTTATTCTCCGGTAATTTAAATAATCCGGCTTTATTCACAGCTTGTTTTAAACAAAGATATGTTTTACTCGAAACACCGTGTATTAAACAAGTTTTTGAATTTCGTTTCCTCTTGTATAATAATATATAACCGTATTGAGGGTATGATGATATCAGAAAATCTGGAAGAATTTAAATATAAAAATTATAATGCCCAAACGATGTCACATCTATACCATTATCAGAAATAAATTTTTTATCATAAAATGGTGAGAGTGATATTTTATTCTGAAGATATGTTGTCACAACATGATTTTTACTTTTAATTCCAAACTGCTGATTTCTCAATAGTTGACTATTAAATAAAACTTCTTTATATTTTTCATCGTTAAAGGTTTTAACAACAGATTTTTTAATTCCTTTAGCTGTTTTTTTATTTTGATTATCAAAAATATACGAATACATTTTTGGTTTTAATGAACAAAATTTTATTATAGGTTTAGATGATGTCTCATCTTTAAAATATCCTAGTTTATTTTTGTTCTTTACATCAAATAGTTTGTGTGTAGTTGGATAGTTGCTAAAATCGAAAATATCTGGAAATGATTTAAAGTCCTCATATATGTTATCTATATAGATTTGAAGTGTTAGCAAATCCATGTCGGTATATAATAAATTCACATTTTCACTATATTTTTAAATATTTTATAAAATGTTTGATACATATGTAATTTACTTAATTCTAATACACAAAACCCTATATAAATTGGTTTATCCAAACATAAGTTAATTTTTTTCATTTTAAAAATTGTGAGATTATCATTAATACCTTTTTCCCGGCCAGGGTACCGATCTATCGTTACCCTAATTGTTTCGCAAAACGGCCAGGGTACCGATGAATCGTTACCCTGATAAAAATCGATTTTTATACAATTTATCGACAACAGATGTCAGCACTTGACGGTATCGTCTTGTTTATCGTCTGTTTCACATATTTTTGTCCAGGTGGTATTTTGTCGACTTAAAAAATTTTAATTATCGATGGTTTTTTCTTAATTTTTCATTTTCTGATTATTTTTTATTTTATTTTTAGCATATTTATGCAATAATATTACAATAATAAGTTCATTAATGCTATAATAAATTTATTCAGCTATAATATGTTAATGCATCATAAATATTTAAGTTATGACCTTCAGTTCTGATATTTTATATATTTTTTTAATTTTTAGTTTTTAATTATTATTTAAATCTAAAATATCCGAAAATGTTACATCTATTGCTACTGGTAATCATATGTTTATTCCGAAAATAAATAATCTTGTTTGATATAAAATGAATAAAGTATATTAGTTCATTATATTAGTTGAAAGCAGAATAAAGTTCAGATTTTAAACAAATGTTTGATATAATGTGCGATAATTTTACAACGAATAAACATACATGCATAAATGTTATATCAAATCGTACAGAACAATATTGTACGTCGTATTGGCTCAGTGACAATAAGAATGAAGTAACCAGGCAATGTTAATTTTGACAAATAGTAACAAATTTTTAAGTCTGAATGTCAGTTATCATATATATATATATTTTTTTTCTTATAAATTTTTCAAACAAACTTTATTAAAATATGTCGTATTTAAAACTAACTATATTGATAAATATATGTGATTTTTTTCATATGAATAAAATAATAATTTAATTTTTAGTGAATTTTTAAAATAATATTGCCTGATTCACCTATTTTGACCTTGGCCGTTTTACAAAATAAGGGGGCGTGGCAAACGGCAGGCTAAGGGTTAATAATTTGGAAATTTTCGAGAGATATCTGGGATAAATATTTTTGACATTGATTTTCAGTCATAGCTGTTTTTAAATTTAAGCGTTTTCTCACATTATGACAGGTCTTCCCAAAAAAGCTGTTATTCATTAATTTAAAAAAAGATTTATTAAAATCATTTGTCGATTCCTGACGTTTTTTGTTATTAAAAAGTACATATTTTTTAAGCCATGGCTCTTGGTTAAATCCGAGCACTCGATAAATTTTAGTTAATATTAACTCCTCTTCTAAATAAAATTTTAAATTTCTATAATAAATTACATAATTTTGTTTATCAAAAAGAGTTGGAATTAATTTATTATTATTATTATATTTTAAATTTAATTTAATTAATATTGATTTTTGATAATTTGATAATAAATCATAAGGAATGATGAGGTGTTCTGGAGCTAGCAGTAAGTCATTATGACGCTGATGAATATTTGGGGGATATTTTAAATCAACTTCTAAAATATAGCCTATATCATTTCTATCAGGGATATTACGAATGTCTAAAGCATTTATCTCATCCTCAGATAACCATCTGAAATTATTTACAGGTAAATAAGAACTTATTACAAATCCATAGAGATTATTAGCATCTATCGAAATAATATAGTTATGTGGTTGATTTTTATCATAGGTTTTTGGAATTAGAGGGTTATTAGCTTTAGCAAACCGTTTTCTGCAGAGACATAGCCCCCCTCTCATCCCCCGTTCGATAAAAAGATACATATTAATATCCCTAAATAATTCCAGCTTGATTTTTGTCATTTTTAACCTGCAATTCCAAGTTAGATCTGGAGCTGTTATGAAACATACTGGATCTAAATGATAATACTTTAAACTTAATTTTCTAAAATTTTGGAATATATCAGCTAATAATAAAGTATCAACATATTGATATAATTTTAAATAATCTTTAAAATTTTTACAATGAAATTTTTCCCAAACTAATTTTGCATGCTGGTAATCATCATCACTAATATTTTCTCCAGATAATTCATTATAAAAATATTTTTTGGGTGGTAAACATCTCTCATATAAAATATCCTCGTTTTTAAAATAAGAATAGGGAAAAATTCCTTTTCTTTTTAACAAATTTTTATTTTTGTTATTATAGAAAAATTGATTAAAAATAGGAAAATTATAATTCGCATTTTTTAAATTTTCTGTTAATCTATCTAGCGACGAATTTAAAAATTGATAACTATCAATGAATTTAAAATAATCTAGAGTAAAGGTCGTGAATTTTTCTGAATTTACAGGAATAATCTGAATTCTCGAAAATAGTTTTGAGGGGATATTTTTAAAAATCAGATGAGAGTCATAACCTGTAAAATTATGTAGTATAATAGTAATAAATTTTTTGAATCTATAATTCAAATTGCAGTGATTGTGAGATATTCCCCAGAAAATCCCTGTTAGGTGATCGTGGTCTCTTACTCTGATATCATCATTATTAAACCCCTCCTCACATATATGACACCGATGTTCATAATTATCGGGAATAGTATCTATATTCATTTCTACATAAGTATTTATTTTATCTAATAAAATATTTAATTGATTTGGAATATCAAATAAAAAATGCTTAATAGGATCTTTACCACAATAAAAATTACAATATAATAAAGTATCATCATTTTCAATAATAACAATAGAATAACATATAGGTTTATGAATCTGAATAGTTTTAGTAAAACTAGAATTTAGATTTACAGCATCTACGTGAACTTCCTCTAGAATTGATTCAAAATCTGCAAAAATCACCACAGGATGATATAATTGCTTTTCATAATTACTAAATTTAGCAATTGCCTTTTCTCCAGTTGGAGTAGAAACTTTTTGATATTTATAATTAGAGCATAATTTTATGTGCTCGTTTAAGGTATGGCTTTTCTGGAAGCCTATTAGACAGTGGGGACAGAATTTTCTAATCCCTGATTTTTCAGACAATAGTCTGTTAAAGTTTCTAATTAGAAAATAATAAGATTTATATAATAACAAATTAATTTATTTTTCAAATTGATATTTACTTATATAAATAGGGTAAATTATTTCTTTTTCGTATCCAAATACTTGAATTTTCAAACAATTATTTTTTTCAAATGAGGGGATATTTTTAATATTTACTGGAAATTTTAGAGTATTTGTATTTAAATATTTCAAAAATTTTCTATACGAATAAATCGAATTTTTGTTATTAGTATTTGGATACAAACTAGCAATTATACAGTATAAAAAACAGTAATTATCACTACATTTAATATTCAACAAACAATGCTTATTTGATAGACGTTTGGGTAGGATGACCCCGCACACCCCCCATTCTCAGCCTTATAAATTCCTAAATGAATATCCACAAATATAATTTCCTTAATAATCCACCCAGACCCATTTTTAATAAACTGATCAATGAAGTTTAAAATTGTGTTGAAAGCATTTGTTAACCTTTCATTGATCATATATTGAGATAAAATATGTTCTACCTGACTAGAGAAAAATATGTCTTGAGTAATAATCTCATTCTCCAAATATTTTATAAATCTTATCTTTAAATTTAATAAAAATTTCATTCTCGAAATTAAATCATTATTAGTTAAAATACTATAAATAGTACCTCTAGTTTAGGTATTCTTGAAACCGTGTTTTCTTATATGTTGAGCATCAAACACAAGACCGTGTTATTTATTAAACACTTGGCACTTTTCCACTTCTATTAGTTGAACTCAACTAATAGAAGTGGAAAAGTGCCAAGTGTTTAATAAATAACACGGTCTTGTGTTTGATGCTCAAGTACCTCTAGTATTTTCAAGTAAAATACTCGGATCGCTATAATTAAAGATAAATGCTCTATAACTTCTCACATAACCTTTGAACGCTGTTTTTCTTAATGCAAATGTGAAAGCCATATTACCATAGAATAAATTTTATACACTTAAAATATAATATTATATACTTAACATAGTATTAATTGAACACTGTTGTTCTTAATAAATTTTATATACTAAAAACTGTTATACACTTAAAACATAGTATTAAAACTAGAACTTTAAATTTTACTGTACTCATCTAAATGTTCTTGTATGGCGTTAAATGCTTGTTTATACTTCTTGAAGTCAGTCACCTTCATATTGTATTTGTTGGGAAGGTATGACTTTCTGGATTTGCTTAGACACACATAAAAATTTGCCTTAAACTCCTGTATCTCAATTCTCTCCGAATCGCTAATTTTAAATTTAAAGTCAAGAATTTTTGGTTGCTTACTTTTCTCCTCGGTTAAATCCAAATCAAATCTCTGTTTTTTTTCGGTAGTCTCCCCAGTTTTTGTTTTTGAAGCTCTCTTCTTAGTTGTCTTCTTTTCGAAATCAAAGTCAAATTCTAGAATTAGTTTATAAAAATATATAATTTAAATTAAGATGGGTGATATTATTACTAAAATAAAATTACTTACCTCCGTCGGACGACATTTTTTCTTTAGCACTAGAAGAATTAATGAGTAGAAGAATCAATGAGTAGAAGAATCACTGGGTGAAGAATCGATGAGTAAAGTTTTTGGGAAAAATTGCTCCCTATTTATTCTCCGTTAGTGACCTACAGTCGTGTTTGAGGTGATGCTTGCAAGTAAATTAGGGCACATCAGTCAGTAGTAGTGATTTGAGTAGCACTGATCACAAAATTAATTTTCTAATTAAAATAAAATTAATTTAATTTAAATTTGTAATAATAAGACAAAGTTTCTGTATTAATTATTAAATGTTTTTATAATTAATTATTTTATAGAAGATATATGATTGGTTGGTTTTTGATATAAATTGAGTTTTGAGGAAAGTTAGAATTTATTTTTAATACCAAAATTAAAAATTGCAATCATGGTTTTATTATTACTTACGATGGTGATAAAAATTATTCTGTTTCTCCTCGTTTGTACAAGACAATAGATATGTGTATTGCTGCGGTAAATAATTTTTTTTTTCGATATTCCTGATAATCTCCCTATTGTTTTACGTTATTTTAAAGTTAACGATGAAATATGGAAAGGAAATAGAAAATTCGGTTTTATAATTGTTGACGAGAATGGAAGAATTTATGAAGTTAGTAATAAATTATATTATTCGTTCAAGAAATGTTCAGAAGTTATGAAAGAAATTTATATAGAAAGGAACAAAAAGAATATATTAATATTTAGGGAGATAATTTGTGGATCAAAGCATTATAAATTTACTAAAGCTTATAAGTTTGATTAATATGTATTTCAAACATCCTAGTAACTGTATAATCGTTAGACCTTCTCAATGTGGAAAGACAACATTAGTGAGAAAAATTATTTGTAACAAAATTTATGAAAATACATTAAAAAGGTTCTATGGTGTTATTCTGTATATTTACCGTTTTTTCACGAGGAAAAAGATGTTACATTCATGTATGGCTTACCTGAATCCGTGCAAGGATGGGATTTAATAATAATTGATGATTTGATGCATGAACTCAGTTCAAAAACTGCATTTTTGTTTACAACAGAGTCTCATCATTATAATGTAAGCGTGATCGTGATAATGCAAAGTTTGTTTCCAAAAAATAGAATTATGAGAGATATAACTTTAAACACACATTATTTGATATTATTTAAAAATAATCGCAATGAAAGTCAAGTAAGTTGTTTGGGACAGCAAGCTTTTGCTGGTAAATGGGATTTCTTTATGGATGCATATAAAAAAGCGACAGAAAAGGAATTCATTTATTTGTTATTAGATTTTTATCCTAAAACGAATAAGAAATTTTCTGTGAGAGATTCGTGTTTTCTTGACAAACAAGGTATTTTTTGGATATACTTACCAATAAAATGAAGGACGTAAAGAAAAATTATCAAATGTTAGCACTTTTGTCTAAGACTACTCCTTCTCAACGAAAAGCAATATTGAAAGAAGCTACTCCGGATCAAATTATAGTTGTGTGTGAAATATGCGATAATTTGCAGAGAAGAAATATACCTGCCGATGTTTGTAAATTACAAAAATATAAAAAAATTATCAGGAAATTAAGTGAAAAAAATGTTTCTTTAAATACTAAGAAAAAAATTTTAGTTAATCAATCTGGTGGATTCCTTCCTCTTCTACTGGCTCCGTTATTGTCTATGGCAGGTAGACTAATTGGTAAAGTAATAGGAAAAAGAATCTAATGGCGAAACAAATGGCTCTTGTCCCTCCTGAATTGTTGTCGGCATATCGAAAACCTGAAATAAGAATTGGTAATAATATCAAAGAATTACTTGAGACTGGTGATTTATCTGATGATAGTAAAGTCAAATTATTAAGTCAATTGATTTCGAGATATCAGAGAACAGTTCATGCGCCAAAAGAACTTGTTAGAGTATCTGTCGTATTCGACAAAATCGAAGAAACAAAATCTCAACCTGAAGAAAAAGCTGTCGATGATGCATTTATTAAACAAATAATTTTATCTGTACCACAATTATATCAAAAATATATACCACATTTAATTGATAAGTTGAATCAAAGTCATTACGGATGGAATTCTAAAGGTGAATTAACAACCAATAAGAAACCTATTTTTGGAAGTCATATAGTAGACTTAATTTCGTATGTAATGAGAAATAGAAAAACCGCATTAGTTCCTGTTGGTTTTAACGAATTTTAAGACGGTTTAAAGAAAATAAACATTCCTAAAGAGTGGATTGGAGACAAAAGTTTGACAACATTACCTGAAAAAACACAGTATCAACCAGCATCAGTCGAGACTCCCGAAGAAATTTTTTTCTCCAAGACTATTTCACCAGTGGAAAAAATCTAAGAGGAGGAGGAAGAATAATTCCGAATAGAAAAACTTTTGAAATCGATATACTATAATCCTAAATCTCCAGCATCTTTTGGTGGTGTAAGTAAATTAGTTAAAGAATCTAATTTACCGCAATCTGTTGTTAAAAAATGGCTATTTTCTCAACTGACTTATACACTTCATAAACCTGTAAGAATTAAATATTCGTGAAGAAAAACTAAAAGTTTTTATTCTAATGACTTATGGCAAGCCGATTTAATTGTATTAAAACAATTTTCTAGATTTAATAATGGACTCGTAGTTACCGTTTCTGCCTAGGACGCCACCTACGAGTTATATCGTAGTTTGTTTCCTTGCCATATTTGTGCAGCTACGATGTAATTCGTAGTATATCAGTGTAAATATGAATAGATAGCTTCAGGGGCAAGAACAAAAAATCAAGTTTGGCTTACATGAACAGAACATTTATTAATTAATGAACAGAAAATATAATCATAAAAAGTTTATTCAAAATCAAAAGCAAAACAATATTTTTATTGTTTGTGATAATTTATAAAACAAAAATATAAATTTAAACGAACAGAAAATATTATAAAATGTTTATTCAAAATCAAAAGCAAAACGATATTTTTATAGTTTGTGATAATTTTTAAAACAATCTTCTACGCAAAGGGCTGGCTTCTCAAGACAGATTGGACAGAAATAACGCGTTTCTCGGCGTTTTTTAGCTTTGGTACAAATTCGACATGGCTTTGTCGGATGTTGTTTTTTCTGAGTAGATGGGATACTCTGTAAATAGTGAAGCTTCTGCAATTTAATTTTTTTTGAAACTGGTTGAATCTCTTCTCCAATCAACGCTTTGACGAATGCTTCTCTAAACTTTTAGTTTAGAGAAGCATTCGTCATAATGAGAAGCATAAGTTTTATTTTAGAGAAAAAGAGAAGCATAAGTTAGCTTATAGAGAAGCATAAGTTTTATTTTAGAAGAAGTTGCTTTTTGAAAGAGTTTGTGTGCATTATGTATATATATTTCTATAATATGTAATGCAACCTTTTTGAGCCATCTAATAGTCTTTCTTAGAGCTGTGTAGTACGATAGCATTTGATCTGATCGTCAATGCCAGACGTTCCATGATTATAATCTCGAATTATATTCGGTTTCGTCGAACATTTTCCATTGCGATTGAACACCTCTACCATTTCAACAACGTGCATGTTTGAAATGGTAAGGACTTCTCGTTTGTCTTTCCATTTACATACAGTAACAGGACCATTTCGCTGCCAAATAAACTCCCCCATCCTCACCAAAAATTTTGTCAGATTCTGAATCACTTAGATTAGTGTAGTAATCAAGTTGTTTTTTAGTCAGTGGTCTTTTCTTATCCATTTTGGGATATTTATAATTTGATTATAAAAATAAATAAAAAATAACACTCTCAAAAAAGACGTAAATGTGATGTGCTCGCCTCTATATCCGATTTATTACTAATGAATTTAGACGCACATCTCCGATTGGCTGTAGCGAAGTGACAGGACGAATCGTGTCTGTGCACGAATTAACTCGTAGTTTGGCTTTAGCGAAGAGCTTTCTGTTACATAAGCCAACTACGAGATAATTCGTAATACCTTTATTTTAAGAAAAACACATTTTATATGCTATTTGATTATTACTATATACTCTGATTAGAGTTTTTAATAATATAATATAATTAAATTAAGTTGGCGTTTTACAACAGAATCCTAAAAAGTCACGTGGCAGTCAACGTGTATTAAAACAATTTTCTAGATTTAATAATGGAGTAAAATACTTACTAACTGTAATCGATGTATTTACTAAGTATTGCTATGTAGAACCAATAAAAGATAAAAAACCTCAGTCAGTTTTTAAAGCTTTCAAAATCATTTTTAGAAAAAACATTCCAAAAAATTTACAAACTGATAAAGGAAAAGAATTTTATAATAGATTAGTAAAAAATCTTTTTAAAAAATTTAAAATTAATCATTATTCTACTCATTCTGATACAAAAGCAGCTGTTGTCGAAAGATTAAATAAAACTCTGCGGAATAAAATATATAGATTATTTACGTATCGTAAGTCTTTTAAATATATCGATAAATTATCTGATATTGTAAAAAGTTACAATAATAGTTTTCATAGAAGTATCGGTATGTCTCCGTCAGAAGTTACCCCTCTACATCATAGCATGATTTTCGAAAAGTTGTATGGTATAAAAGGAGGGAATACATTTAAATTTAATATTGGTGATTTTGTTCGAATCTCGAAAATACGTAAAACATTTAGTCGAGGATATCTACCAGGTTGGACAAAAGAAATATTTGTTATTCACGATCGTTTTTCATCTCATCCTCCGACGTACATATTGAAAGATTTAAATAATGAAATTTTAGAAGGAAAATTTTATACAGAAGAATTACAGAAGGTGACAAAATGATGCAGTCTGACTTTTTTGTAACTCTGATAAGCAATGCTAGCATGGATTTATTTCCTGAAAATAAGCAGTCTAATTTCACTGTGAAAATGAGTCCGGCTATTGATTTACATGGAAAATGGGTAGTCGGTCTGAGCGAAGTTATTATTCCTAGAAACTGGTTTAACATATCTAATCATAACAATGATTATACTATTACTAAGCATAAAATTAGAAGAGAAAAAATAGAAGATAAAACATATACGATTCCACTAACTACAGCTAAAGAAAATGAAGGAAAGACGCTTTTCGATTGGATAAACAATAATATAGTTTCCTTAACTGGCTCTAACTCGGTAGAATTCGTTTTAGACAAGGATTATAAAGATGTAAAAATAAATGTGAAGGAGGGATTCGAGTTGCATGTTACAAAAGACAGTGCTCACAAATTACTTTATTTATTAAATTTTCCACTGAAAGAAATTATATTTAAACAAGACACTTCAAATTTAATATTGCGGACTGGGTCTAAGGAATATCTATCAAATCCCGTATTTTACAAGGATCAATTTATAATTTTAATAGAAAGAAATAAAAAAGTTGTTGAAGAAATCGATGTAGAAGAAAAAATTTTTATTCCTATTGGATTATATTCATCAGCTGAAAAATTTCTCGGAATTTTTAAATATATTAAATTAGGATTACTGCCTAATAACAAAATCATTTTAAAAGTTCCTAAAAATATAACGATTGAATTTGGAAACGAATTAAAGGATTTATTAGGATTTAAAACACAGAAATTTTCAGCAGGCGAATATGTAAGTGAATATCCACTTGAATTGTCTGCAGGAATTTCAGAAATTTTTATTTATTCAAATATTGTTGCTTCTCATCATGTGGGGGATATAACAGCTCCTCTTCTAAGAGTTATACCAGTTATGGGAGAAAAGACCGATCAAATAGTTAAAGTTTATCCCTCACCTTTATATTTTCCTTTGAAAAAAAATTATATTGATACTATTGAAATCGAGTTGAGAACTGCCGGTGGAAAAGAAATTGTCTTTTTTGGAGGAAAAACATTATTAGTTCTATCTTTTAAGCAGTTATAAATAGTGCTTAGTCTTATTTGTTAATATTAGTTCATGTTTGAAAGTACAAAATGAAGCTCGATCCTAAAGATTGTATAAATTATTACTGTAATCAGGCGGGAGGAACGATATACAGACCTGAGTTACGATTTCCTCTCACACGACAATTAGGAACAGGGAATTATTTTGCGGGACAGCAAATACAACGAGGATATGGATTTTTTGGAGATTTATTTCGTAAATCAATTCCTATTCTTAGTAAAGTAGGAAAATATCTAGGACGAAAAGCATTAAACTTTGCATCAAATGTTGGATCGGATGTAATTAGCGGGAAATCATTCAAAGAATCTACAAAATCACATTTAAAAGATATTGGTTCTGAAATAAAAGATGATGTAATTAAAAAAGTACAAGGCGGATCTGGTATAAAAAGAAAACGAACGAAAAGATTAATTCAGTCGCAGAATAAAAGGCGAAAACTAAAAGATATATTTACTGAGTGAGAAAATGGATCCACACTCTTGTCCATGCACCAAAAGTGAGTTGGATTTATTCAGTACAGTTTCAACTCAATTAGCTATTGACAATACATCAGAAGTTATAGTACATCCTGTCGCAACAATTTCGGATAGTCGAGCACCAATTGAATTTTATGTATCCGGTTCTGGTGAAAATTATATCGATCTACATTCAATTTATCTACATGTTCAAGCAAAAATTGTAAAGAAAAATGGAACAGATACTGCTGTAGATGAAAAAGTTGCTCCTGTCAATTATTTTTTAAATAGTTTGTTCTCTCAATGCAGTGTTTTTCTAAACGACAAACAAGTAATTTCACAGGTTAATTATCCCTACAGAGCAATTTTGGAGGCCTTATTATTTTACTCAAAAGAAGCACAAGAATCCTTTTTAACGAGTGCATTATTTTTTAAAGATACTGCACAACATATGGATTCCATAGAAAATAATGAAGGAATGGCTAAAAGATTTAATATTGGTAAACAAAGTAGACTAATAGATTTAGTTGGACGACTTCATATTGATTTATCACATCAACCTAAACTGTTAATTAATAATGTTGATTTACGAATTAAATTAGAAAGATCAAAAGATAATTTTGCATTAATGGCAAATAATGATGATTATAAAGTCATTATTAAAAATGCATCTCTAAAAATTAATAAAGTAGATGTTAGTTCATCAGTTCAAATTGGAATAGAAAAAGCATTGCAAACAGGTATTATAAAAATGCCATTCCGCAGAACAGATATTAAAGTTTTTACTTTAAGTAGTGGAATTCAGTCTACAAATATATCAAATGCTGTTATCGGTCAGTTACCTTATAGAATTACAATTGGTTTGGTTTCAAATTCGGCATTTAATGGAAATGTAAAATACAATCCTTTTAATTTTAAAAATTACCATTTAAATTATATATGTTTATTAAAAGACAATCAAATGATTCCCCCAAAACCATATACTCCTGATTATACAAATAAAATATATGCAAGAAATTTTATATCATTATTTGAAGATATAGGATGCATTAACCATCATAAATTTACAAATATATCTTACGACGATTATAAAGATGGCTATACTTTATATTGTTTCGATCTTACTCCCGATCATTCTGCATCAGAATCGCATATAAGTGTTAATCAACAAGGAAATATCTCAATTGAATTAAAATTTTCAACTGCAATATTAGAAACGGTGAATGTTATTTGTTTGCTGGAATATAATAATACTCTAGAAATTGATCACTCAAGAACTGTGTTTGTGGACTATTAATGAATACCATTACTTTATGGAGACTGGCTTCAAGTGATTCAAAAATAAAAAGGACTTTCGGAGGTGTTTTTGCATCTGATGACTTACCCGTTCACATTGCTAATCGTAAATCGTTTATAATTAATTTAGATGAGAAAAATAAGCCTGGGAGTCATTGGGTATCTGTGTTCTTTACCGAAAAAACTTGTTTTTACTATGATAGCTATGGAATGAAACCGACAAAAACGAAAATTATAAAATTTATAAAACAAAATTCTAAAAATTGTTGCTGGAATAATATAGTTCATCAGAGTTTATATTCAACAACTTGCGGATATTTCTGTTTGTATTTTCTATATAAAATGAATAGAAATCAATGTTTAAAAGAATTAAGTACAACTGACAAATTTTATAACGATGAATTTGTAAAGAAATTTGTTAAAAATCATTTTTACTTAGCACATCCGAGTGCAATAATGTATAATCAATGTTGTACTTCAATGAAAAATAATAAAACTATTTAAATATAAACTTCTTTTTATTCTTTCAAAAAAAAAAAAAAAAAAAAACATAATATTAACACACAAGATAATAATAATATTTTATCATTCTCATTAATTTAAAAAAATACATAATATTAAAACACAAGATGATGATGATAATATTTTATCATTCTCATTCATTAAAAAAATTACATAATATTAAAACACAAGATAATATTTTCTTCTCTAAGTCTGTATAAAATAAAAAACTTTAATTAATAATAATAATATTATTTTATCATTCTCATTCATTAGTAAAAAAATTACCTGTTAAAAATGTTAGCAATAACAATAATTATATACCTATACAAATTTAAAAAAAAAAATGTAATCATATTTACTAATTTTTATATAATAATAATTAAAAATATATTTACCATGTTGATCCATATAAAATTTATAAGAGAAGACATCACAAAGAGAGCAGTGAGCAACAAAATTGCTATGATGTGGACACGGTATGCTAATTTTCGAGGATTTAGGAATTCCCAATTTTTCGAGGTCGTATGACGAAATTTTTATGTTGTATTTTTCTTCAGTTAGGCTTAAAAAATTAAACTCGATTTGGCCCCCCTTATAATAAATTATATCATATTTTTTATATAATTTATATAAAATTTCGCATACTTTACAATAACATTCCCAATAACCAAAATTATGTTTTTTATATGCCAAATATAGTCCATGCAAAAAATTTCCAAATTTCACAGATTTTTTATCTCTTAATGATAAATCATTAAAATTAATAAATTCATTGTAAAAATCTATTTTTCCGAAATTGTTTCCATGTCTTGCTACAAATCCGATTTGCCTGCATAAAGTGTTAAACGGGAGATTTTCATCTCGAATTGTAAATGCCTCGAAGTCAATGATAACTCCTATATTAGAAACTATATTATAATACACAGTATTAATTTTAATAAAAAAAAAATAATTTTAACACCTACCATTCCAGTATTTTTGAGTGTTGAAATCTAATTTATATTAAAATATATCAATTAAATAGAGACATATACAAAAAAAACTATATATTATAAATTATTATAATACTCACCACAGGAGAATTCTGAGATAGTAGAATCTACATCAAGATATTTATTAAAAAAAAAATCAAGTATAGATATAAAAGAAAATATACTTACAACTCATCTTAGCAGAATGTATTGAATGCTGGAGTTTGTGAATGATTGTTAAAACTTGTTTGATTCTGACAAAAATTACAGCTCTTTTTATACTTAAATTCAACAGAGGTGTGGTATTCATTTTTATATATCCTGTTGTTTGAAGTACATTCTTAAAATATTAATAGGTATTGTGTGTTTTTAATTCATTTTTAAATATCTTGTTTTTGAAGTATATTCTTGAAATATCCTGTTTTTGAAGTACATTCTTAAAATATTAATAGGCACTGTGTGTTTTTAATTCATTTTTAAATATCTTGTTTTTGAAGTATATTCTTGAAATATCCTGTTTTTGAAGTACATTCTTAAAATATTAATAGGCACTGTGTGTTTTTTTAATTCATTTTTAAATATCCTGTTTTTGAAGTATATTCTTGAAATATCCTGTTTTTGAAGTACATTCTTGAAATATCCTGTTTTTGAAGTACATTCTTGAAATATCCTGTTTTTGAAGTATATTCTTGAAATATTAATAGACAGTGCTATTTTCGATTCATTTTTAAAATATCCTGTTTTTTGAAGTATATTCTTGAAATATCCTGTTTTTGAAGTATATTCTTGAAATATTAATAGACAGTGCTATTTTCATTTTTAAAATATCCTGTTTTTGAAGTAAATTCTTAAAATATTAATACACACTACTGTTTTCGATTCATTTTTAAGTATCCTGTTTTTCAAAGTGCAGTTGAAGAATATTAATAGACATCATGTTATTCTAAAATTATTAACAGACATCCTGTTATGTGTTATTTTTGCATCCAGCAATAGTATAAATACTGCATATAAGAGACACCCTCAATACAGTGCTGAGATACTAGCTCAATACAGTGGTGAGATACTAGCTCAATACATCTCTGAGAACTTCTTTTGCAAGAATCTCTTATACATCTAAGAAAAATGTCTTCAGGAGGTAAGTATTTTATTTTATTTTTTAACTATTTTTACTTAAAATAATTCAATAAATATAATATTAATTTTAGAATGTGATTATGATTTTAATGTGAATCAGACTGTTGGTAAAAAAAGAGGACCAAAACCTAAAAACATAGAAGATCAGGAGTTGAAAAAGCAAAAGCTTGCCTTAGACCAAAAGTTCGGGTTAGACCTAACTCTAGATAAAGGTAAATCTTCAAAAATTAGCAAGTTTAACATCAAAATATGTGAAAATCAATTCATGGAGGTGGTAGAATTCCATTCTAACACATATGTTTCTTTAACAAAAACAAAAGGGAACTATCCACCTAACAAATATAATATTAATATTAACGACTTTAAATTTTATAAAAAAGCTTTTGATGCAATGAACGAACATTTAGACAAATGTGTAAATGTTTAAAATATGTCTTTTATATTAAGGAAAAAAGCTTTTAGAGGTTATGCTAAAACTTATCGTGCTCTTATTTTAGAAAATAGTGATCCATCTGTCTTTTTTGGAAAAATAACATCTAGTATTTATAATATTTTAGCTAATGATAATTTCGTTTGTAGAAGAAAATTTTTAATAAATTTAAAAACTAAATTTATAAAATATAAAGAAGATGATATTATAGAATATCAAGATGTTTATTTTTCTAGTCGTGTTGAGCATATTTTATCCTCATATATGATTAATGAAAAATTAATGAATGCATTTGATACAATTTTAAACTATATTGATGAGTTTATAAAATATGGATCAGGGTGGATACTGAAAGAAATTATATTTATAGATGTTCATATAGGAATATACAAAAATGAAATTGGAGGATGTGGTAATATTATTCTTCCAAAACATATAGTTAATAAACGTTGTGTGTTAAATATAAAATGTTCAGACAATCAATGTTTTTTATATTGTATAATTGCTAATCTGTATCCAACAGTTAATACCAACAAAAATTCTATATATTTGTATAGGAAATATTTAAAATATTTAAATATAAATAGTTTAAAATTTCCTGTAAATGTTAAAAATATTCCGATATTTGAAAAAAATAATTGTTTAAATATTAATGTATATGGATACGAAAACAAACTAATTTATCCGATTTATATAACCAAATTTCAATTTGAAAAAGAAATAAATTTGTTATTATATAAATCTCATTATTTTTTAATTAGAAATTTTAATAGACTAATGTCTGAGAAATTTTTGCCAAGAAAATTTTGCAAAAGATGTTTAAATGGTTTTGAAAGAGAATGTACTTTAAATGAGCATCTCAAATTTTGTTCTAATCATAAATATCAAAAAGTATCCACCCCGAAAGGAAAAGAAGCAATCACCAAATTTCATTCTCATGAAAAATCATTATTTCACCCAATCTGCATATTTGCAGATTTTGAATCAATTTTGGAAAAGGTTTCTTCTAATGAAATAAATCCTAAAGAAAGTTTTACTAAAATCGTTGAAATTCATAAACCTATATGTTATTCGATTATAATTATTGAAAATGAGGATAAAATAATATATGCTAATTTTTATTGTGGTGATAATGCTGTTAATAATTTTTTAATTGATATTCAAAACCAATTGAATAATTTGTTAAGTAAAATAAGTCATAATGTTGAAATTAATTTAAATACTGTTACTAATAATTCAAGACATTTATGTCATATTTGTAATGAAAAATTTGATGATGATGATATCCGTGTAATGGACCACGATCATCAAACAGGCTGTTTTCGAGGGTGGGCTCATAATAAATGCAATTTAAATTATAGACTAAAACCGTTTATTCCAATTATATTGCACAATTTTTCTGGTTATGATTCGCATTTAATTTTTAAAAATATACCTTCTAAATTATTTTCAAAAATTAGTATTATTCCAATAAATTCAGAAAAATTTACGACATTTTCATTAGATTATTTTAAATTTATTGACAGTTATCAATTTTTAAATTCTTCTCTCTCTGTTTTAACCGATAATTTAAAAAATGCGAATTATAATTTTCCAATTTTTAATCATTTTTTTCGTCATTACAAATATAGAGAATTATTAAAAAGAAAAGGAATTTTTCCATATTCCTATTTTAAAAACAAAGAAATATTAGATGAAATACGGCTACCCCCAAAAAAATGTTTTTATAACGAATTATCAGGAGAAAATATTACAGATGATGATTATAATCATGCTCAATTAGTTTGGAAAAAATTTCGCTGTGAAACTTTCAGGGACTATTTAAAATTATATCAATATGTTGATACCATATTATTAGCAGATATATTCCAAAATTTTAGAAAATTAAGTTTAACATATTATAATTTAGATCCTGTATATTTTATAACAACACCTGATTTAACATGGAATTGTGGTTTAAAAATGACAAAAATTGAATTAGAATTATTTAATGATCTTGATATGTATTTATTTATTGAAAGTGGAATGAGGGGGGGAGTAAGTTTAGCAGGGAAAAGATTTGCGCAAGCTAATAATCCATTAATACCCGAAACATATGATAAAAATCAACCTCATAATTATATTCTGTCAATAGATGCAAATAATCTTTATGGGTTTGTAATGAGCGCATACTTACCCGTAAATAATTTTAGATGGCTTCACAAAGATGAAATAGATGCTTTAGACATAACTAATATATCTGATGAAAATAGCATAGGATATATCTTAGAAGTTGATTTAAAATATCCCGAATATATTCATGACCGACACGATAATTTGCCGCTAGCTGTTGAACACACTGCCATTCCGTATGATTTATTATCTAATTATCAAAAAACAGTACTAGATAAATTAAATTTAAAATATACTAATAGTAAAAAATTAATTCCTACTCTTTTTGATAAAACAAACTATGTGGTTCATTATAGAAATTTAAAATTTTATCTAGAAGAGGGCCTGATAGTAACTAAAATTCATAGAGTATTGGCATTTTGTCAAAGTGCATGGCTTAAAAAATATATATATTTTAATAATAAAAAAAGACAAGAATCAACTAATGATTTTGACAAATCATTTTTTAAATTAATGAATAATAGTTTTTTTGGAAAAACATGTCAAAATGTAAGAAAGCGTATTAACTTAAAAGCAGCTACAACATTAAATCAATATCGCCGATATCTATCTAAACCGTCTGTAGAACAATTTCAAATTATAAATGATAATCTTACAATTTTTAAAATGAAGAAACCTAATTTATGCTTAGACAAACCTATTTATATAGGTTTTTGTGTATTAGAATTAAGCAAATTACATATGTATGAAACATTTTATAAAGTATTTAAAAACAGATATGGTGAAAACGTACATTTATTATATACCGACACAGATTCATTAACACTTCAAATTTATACAAAAGATATTTATGAGGATTTTAAATCATTCCCTGATATTTTTGATTTTAGTAACTATCCTAAAACTCACAAATTATATAATGAAATGAACAAAAATAAATTAGGATATTTTAAAGATGAAACACTTTCGAAACCAATAATTGAATTTTGTTCTTTAAAACCAAAGATGTATTCTTATATTTTTGATAAACAAAATAAAAAAACCGCTAAAGGTATTAAAAAATCTGTTATAAAAACATTTAATCACGATAAATATAAAGAAGTTTTATTCAACACAGAGCTATTAAGACATCAACAATATGGAATTAAAAGCAAAAATCATGTAGTAACAACATACCTGCAGAACAAAATTTCGCTTTCTCCATTTTATGATAAAAAATTCATTCAAGATAATGGAATAGATGTGGTATCGTTCGGTCATTACAGCTTCTACTCTTGATTCTTACAGATTTTTGGATATCATCATCATCATCTCCACAATACGGATTTTTAATAGTAGGTAAACGAAAACATAGTTATGTAATACATAGTGTTTGTAATAAAACTTATGTATGTTTAAAGCAAGCATGTAATAAAGCAGCATCATTAAAACTGTCTAAGAATAAAACATATGAATGTAAATTTTTTGTAATAAATGATAAAATAACATTACCAATATATGACAAATATTTTACAAGATGTGACTGTATGAAATGTAATAAATAATTTTGTATCTGCTAATATATGTACTCAATTTGAATAATGTTATCCATTTAAATATGTATTCAATTTGAATAATAATGTATTCTATTGTGATATCCATATAATAAAATGTTATTAATATGAATAATGTATCGTATTATGTAATTAATTAAATAAATATTTCTTAACAAAAAAACAATTTTGTTTCTTTATAGACAATACTCAACTGCTAATTGATTGGGGGGATTCATCATTTTCACCATTAGAAGAAAATAATATTCGTCATTTAAGAAATTATATTGACTGGGATATCATCAGTCAACGAAACGATTTATCTCTCACATTCATTTCTGAATTCGCTGATAAGTTAAATTGGGAAATCCTATGGAAAAACTATATATTCTCTACTTCATTTATTGAAAAACATATTAAATATGCAAAATGGGATTTAATTTGCGAATATCAGGTGTTAGATGAATCATTCTTAACCAACTTTTCACAATATCTTGATTGGAATAAAGTCGCTGAATTTCAAATTCTTTCAGATAATTTTATTAGGCGATACATACATAAGTTTGATATAAAAAAAATTTTAAAATACCAACGATTAAAAACTATGACTTTACGCATATTAAAAGATTATCTAAACTGGAATTATGTTTCTCGTTACCAAATACTTGACCAGCAATTTATAGACGACTTCCAAAATGAACTTTCTTGGTATTACATCTTAAAATATCAGAAAATAGACCGCGAATATATTGTCAACAATCACGAAAATTTATTACTCCACTTACTTGCAGAAATGTGTCATGTTTTAGATAAAGTAAATGAAAAAACTGGAAAAGCTTAAATAAAATAAAAAAATTTCAAAAAATAATTTTGTTTGGTGTTATATTATTTCATACAATTGTCATGTTTTAATTTTCTCAGATATTAAAACATTTAATAATTAATACAAAAACTTTGCATTAATGTTAAAATAAAATTAATTCAAATTTGTAAAAACATTTAATAATTAATACAGAAACTTTGTTTTAAAGTTAAAATAAAATTAATTTCATTCAAATTTGTGATTAGAAAATTAATTTTGTGATCAGTGCTACTCAAATCACTACTACATCCGTCTTTGAAAGTAACGGTTGAAACTAAATTAAAACATACCTGTCTTCGAAGGTAACGCTTCTTAATAGGTATGAGGAAGTGTCATCGACCCTAGGTCATGGGGAGTGTTTGTGTTTTCCTGGTTAGGTTATTAACCTTCGAGAGTTGGGGTCATCAACCTTAAAACAGGGTATCTATCCTATTATCACAGCATTCAAACTGATGGTTAAATATTGAGGGGAAAAAAATAAAAAATCTTTCAATCAGATCTATTGTTATACTAACTACTAACATGATGACAACAAAAAACCTCTAAGGAGTGAAAGGATACTATAATATTTTTGATATTAACTTATAATAGGTTGTATGTATATTTTCTTGAATATAGCATAGAAAATACAGAAGGCCTTATTATAACTAATGAAGAGAGCACTGTTGCTGGGTATAGAGCCATGATTAGGGGGGTGAAAAATCATGATAAAAATAAGCGAACACCCCTAATCATGGCGGTCATCCCTGAAAAGGCCTATATCATCTACTGAGTCAGGGATAGATTTCTTGCCCAGCAACAGTGGGTGACAATGACGTCAAGGGAGGAAAGGCCCAATAAAAGACCAATGCCACCCCGAGAGGAGGAGGAGGACTCCACATATTTTTACGAATTAGGGGAAGGCCCGGGGTCTCCATTAGAGCCCGATGATATAACATCATCAGAGGATGAGAATGACAACAACCCTTCATTAGGGGATGAGAATTCTAGTTCTTCTTCATCTGAGGATGAGGATTGTTTTTTCTCCAAAAACACGACAGAGATGGAAAAACTAAAATTCTCATCCCCTAATGAAAACCTGTTATCATTCTCATCCTTTGTCCTCTGATGGAGAATTCCTTGAGGATTAAGACATCGACTTCTGTATTGGTAATATATTTGTTGATTTTTATTAATGAATTAGAATAATTATTAGTTACCATATTAAATACACAACACTATTTTTTTTTAAAACGTATATGTATATATAACATCACTCAATTTTTGTATTTTTATGGTTGGTAAATGTATATATTTAAATTTTTCTTCATCACTCAATTTTGGTATTTCTCTGGTTTATTTTGTATGAGTCAGTTTGGTAAATGTATATATTAAAATTTAAGAATTCAATTTTTGTATTGATGATGTCATATAAACTAAAGCTAAAATCATGAATCAATATAATCACCAGTATATTAGTGAATAACCTATTAAGCTGGATGAGAAAATTCTCTAGCTATTCTCACCGGTCAACCTGAATGCGGAAGTTTTTATCAGGGTTGTCAAGTTGATGGGTGAGGGAGAAATCCCCTACTCCTGGGTAATAAACACGGAAGTAATCTGTTTTCTATAAATACTCGACCGACATTCACTAGCTTTTAGAGAAAAATCACGGTAGCAACCACTAGAGAAACATGAGTATCAATGAGTGGAGTCAAGCAAAAATGAATAGTAAGTTTTTTAAAAAAATATGTTTAGTAGTAGTCCTAGCTATAATAATCTATATATAAAATTAATTTTACTATTTTAGATAAGCCTGGGGTTATACTAGATTGCCAGGGATTCAGATTTAAAAATGAAGCATGTTTACACCCATACAACGGATATTTAATACGACAGATGGGGTATACAGATTTTAATTTGGAGGATTTTGGAGTTATTAATTTTTTCCACCCTGAAATACGACGGGATAAATTAACTTTATCTGATAAAAAAACTGTTAGATTCTGTAATAGATTACATAAATTATATTTATCGTATAAGCCTGAAAATGATGAATGGATTCATCACGATGATATTGTTTTTACTTTTAAAAATTTATTTCAGAAATATGGATTTATTTTTTTTAAAGGGGGGAGATAGAAAAACTTTTAATTCATAGAACAAATGATATCTGTAATACTGCAATTAAATCGCTAGATGTGGAAAAATTCGGAGTTCCAAAATCTTCCGAAATTAAAACACTGTGTCCCTATCATTGGGATTTCCAACACCATTGCGGCTTGTGTAATGCCTTTTCATATAAGCATTATATGAAAACAGGTAAAAATATATTATTTTGTTTTAAGTATTACCCCATTTTGAAAATATTAAACATATTTTTACTTTATTACATAGAATTATCGGATGTATTCTGAAAACCCCTCCTGCATTGAAGAAAAACATGAATGTAAATTTTGTAAATAAAAACACAATTTTATATTTTAAATAGATTTTTTTATTGAATTACAACATTGATTATTAGTTGTTACAATCGGTTTTGACAAATGAAAATTATTTTTAACAAACTTTTCAATGAATTCATCGTTATAAAATTTATCGGTTACATGTAATTCTGATAAACATAGATTTCTATTAATTTTATATAAAAAAATATAAGCAAAAATAACCACAGTTTAGGGAAAACAAACTTTAGTGAATAATATTATTCCAACAATATTTTTTTGAATTTCGTTTTATAAATCTGATGATATTTGCTTTCCTCGGTTTTAATCCATAACTGTCGTAATAAATGCGAGAATTTTTATCTTCTGTAAAAAATACCGATACCCAATGGCTTTCTGGCTTATTTCTTTCATCTAAATTAATTATAAATGATTGCTTATTACCAACTCGAAACGGGAGATCGTCTGATGCAAACACTCCCCAAAAATTTCTTTTTATTTTCGGATCGCTCGCTGCTAATCTCCATAAAGTAATGGTATTCATTAATGATCAGTGAATACAGTTCGTGAATGATCAATTTCTAAAGTATTATTATATTCCAACAAACAAATAACATTTACCGTTTCTTGTATCGCCTTTGAGAACTTTAGTTCAATAGCAATGTTTCCCAGCTGGTTCACGCTTATATGGCCCTCAGATCCTGATTTATCGGGGTGAGATCAAAACAATAGAGAGTATAGCCATCTTTATATTCATCATAAGATATATTTGTAGATCTGTGATGGTGAATACATCCAGTATCTTCAAATAAGGAGATAAAATTTCTTGCATAAATTTTATTAATATAGTCCGGACAGTATGGTTTAGCGGGAACCATCTGATTGTCTTTTGATAAACATATATAATTTATATTATAATTTTTAAAATTAAAAGGATTACGCTTTACATTTCCGTTAAACGCTGAGTTGGAAACTAATCCCAGAGTTATTCTATAGGGTAGCTGACCTATAACTACATTCGAAATACTTGTAGACTGAATTCCACTCGTTAAAGTAAAAACTTTAACATCAGTTCTACGAAATGGCATTTTTATTATACCGGTTTGTAAGGTTTTTTCTATACCAATTTGAACTGATGAACTGACAACTACTTTATTAATTTTTAACGATGCATTTTTAATAATGATTTTATACTTGTCATTATTTGCCATTAGCGCAAAATTTTCTTTAGATCTCTCCAATTTCACCCTCAGGTCCACATTGTTTATTAAAAGCTTTGGCTGATTTGCTAAATCGATATGAAGGCGCCCCATTAAATCTATTATTCTACTTTCTTTGCTAATGTTTGAAATACATATTAATCAACCTTGTCAATTATCGGAAATTTAGAAAATTTATAATATTTCATTCCTGGACTTATCTCTTTAAACATCAGTAAAGTTTTCTTATCGTTTTCTAAACATATTTCTCTCATGTCTTCTGCGCACTGTTCGAACGAACCATATAATTTATTACATACCTCATTAATTTCTCCATCCTTGTCGACAATTATAAAACCATATTTTCTTTGTCCTTTCCAAATATCTTTGACTTTAAAATAACGAAAAATAAATGGAAAATTATCAGGAACATCAAACGATAAATTTTTGGCTGCAGAAACACATGCGTCCAAGCTCTTATATAAGCACTTAGAGGTTGAATAATTTTTAGAGTCGCTGTAAGTAAGTACGAAACCATACATCCCCATGATCCTGACTTAAATATAAAACTAGTTCCCTCTTTTTAAAAAAAGCAATTTATATAAAAATAGTGACTAATCATATTTTCTTTTAAAAAACCTAACAACCAATCACATGTTTTTAATTAACAGCAATCATGTATTATCTAGAGATTTTAAACCTTTGAATAGAACAAAGAAACAAAGTTCACCCTTCACGTTTTGTTAAAAATACTAATCATATGTTTTTAAATTATTACAAATAATAATACTAGATCATATATTATCTATAGATTAAATATATATCACAATAACTTACAATATTTCCCAACTTTGTGACAAAAAATAATTCCAGCTTTTCAAATCCAGCACCTCTACTAACACAAAGAAAAGCAACAGGTTTACACCACTTAATTCAGGGTACAAACTCTATGACAGAGGGCGCTAGTATAATTTTTTTTTAAAAATAATTCGATTTTATCATTACTTTATATTAAATTCTAACAAATTAAATTTTATTCATAGAGGGAGACGATTTTTAATCTCTACAATAGTTATTTCACAGGATGAACTGTACAATAGAGGGCGCTAGTGTGTATATAAAAAATAGTTATTTTTGATAAAAATTTTTTTAATTTCTCATTTTATCATCAGAAGAGGTGTTTGTTCACAGATAAGTTAATGAAAAATTAAAATGTATAATAACAATTATGGGACTTCGAAGTCCTGTCAGGCTTTACACCACATTAGGACTTACAAGTCCTTTTTTGTTTAATATAAAGAACTTTTTTCAGAGAAATTGACAGATTAAATTTATAATTACGTATTTGATAATATTTACAATATAATGACGTTAAAATTTTTAAAAAATAATAAAATGAACTGCAATTTGACTTCAGAGTGTAATCCTCTGTGGCTGTAAGCCATATTGTGGTTTCTTTTATAGTTTGTAAGTTATGAATACATATACATATATATATATATTTTTTCTTTTTTTCTTCTTCCTTCATTTCCACTTTATTTCCGTTCCTTTGTCTCAACAAATCGTATGTTAACCGTTATCACCGGAGGGGGAGGATTACCTCTTCTAAGAACCATGGGATAAACAAAGAAGGGGATATTAGGACTTCCACGAATTTGGGAGTGTGGACAAAAGAAAAGAAGAAGCCCTGAGGACTAAGTGTAAGAAGAACGAGCACTTTTTGGCTAGACCTCGAGAGGAACGTAGGTGCAAGGCGGCGTTCGAGACTCGAAAGAGAGAGAGAGAAAGGAGGCTGCAGGACCGTCAAGGCCAGAAGGAAAATAGGCACAAAAGCCAGAGAGCGCCAAGAATATAGGAAAATATCAAAGACGAACGGCCGAATAAGGAGAAGGAAAAGCTACCATTGTGGAAGGGGTACTTCCCCGAGAATATTGATCGATTGTGAACCCGGGTACTTTCTGTCTATTTCTATATACTTTCTATCTTTCCTAAGTCCCTATTTCATTAGTTTTAAGGTAGTTATAAGTTTAGTTTTAAGTTGGTTGTATAGTTTTTTTTGTTACGCACGCTTGTGCATTATCGCTTGTACGCGAATACGTGGCGACCCCTTTCCCAGTGAGGATACTCAAGTTGGGATCACGTGTAAATATTAAAGAAAAGAACCGTGTTCTGAGAGAAATAAAAAAATATTTAATTGTATATATAAGTTTTTATGTTTCTATTTATAACGTTTGTTCGCGTACGTATAAATGTCTCGATACGAACAACCACACCTCTTTATTTTTATAACTCAGTTTGTATCATTCATTTACATTAAAATCTATATTAATTTAATTTTATATCTCAAAGTGTATCGAATCTATACTACTTATGCTTTTGAGTTGTTTTTTGTTAGCCATAATTAACATATAGTATATAATCAACTGTTGTCTATTTAAAAAAAATATATATTATATATAGGGACAATGATGTATTGACATATGCCTACATGAGAAATACGGTTTATGAAATTTTCACTTTTTACTTTATGACACTTTCTCTGAAAAAAAATTCATTATTTATCCATTTGATTGATGTACCGTACATTTCTTTGAGCAGATAGTAATAAACTAATATATAGAGTATGCTGCTCACAGGTTTAGTTTTTTTTAAAGCATTTATGAATATCGTTGATGGTTCTTAAATTTCCTACTATTGTTGTGTGGGACCAGAAAAAAATCCCAAGCGAACAAATACCCAAAATTTTTTCAGTGGATAAGTCTGGCTACCTCCCTTGATTTTCACACGATAATTAGAACTGAAATAAAAATTTCAAATCACATTTTTTAATTTTATTGTTTACATATTGTTACTTTCTGGTTTTTGTTTTATTGCAATATATGTATTATAATACATGCCGTATATGTACATGTAGTAAATAAAGTATTGGTATAATCTAATCTGCAATTTGTATATACTTTTCTGGCAGACAGTGCATATAAATTCTTATAGATATGTAAGAGTAATTAGAAAGAATAACAGGAAAAATTTCTATCAACAGTGGTTGGGCCATTAAAGTTTAAACCTCTACTTAGTAGTTTACACATATGGGGTGGCATTTGAATATTAGAGTGGTTGACTATTATGTGACTTAGCCAGTTTTCCCTTTTCTGGATGGTTGGGTAATTTAATTTTTTAACAAGTTGTTGGTATTTTTTATAGTAATAAGTTTGATTATTATGAATGGGGGTTTCATTGTAGTTAGTACCCTGGATATTTGTTAAGTTTTTGATTATTTTTGTTAGTTTTTTAACTCCATATTTTTTACAACGTATAACAGACTTTAAAATTATTTTTCTACGATTACAACATCATGTTTTTGCACGTCTCTAACTATACTATTTCTTAATTTTAAGGTTGGTAGCAGTATACCTTCTCTAAGACACGTTCTTATATATCAAATGTTGACATTTAACTGGTACCTTTCTTTTTGTAAGATTTCTAGTCTTGATGCCTTGGAATCTTTATCTCCATTGTCTTCTTCCCAGTTGTCTTCTTTCCTGTTGTTCTCCATTCTTTGATGGAATGTAGGCATTTTCGTGATATTCATTGAATTATGCAAGACGCTTCTTGTCTAGTCTTGTGTTCAATTATTTGAGCGCTAAGGTAGCTTTTCTTTTTTGCTAAACTTATTATATTATCAATAAAAAGGAGGGCAAGCGTTAGAAAAACTTAAAGAAATAATATGTTGAAATATATTCACAAAATATTAAATTTACCCAGATTTAATTGGAAATAGAATACATGTACAGTACTGTAGTTTTGCTTGCCTTTCAAATGCCCTTGCTTTTGCAAGAGGTTATGTAGACTCAACAGTCAGCTATTGTCTTTCTGATAAAACGCTTTTTCTTTTATTAAATATTTAATATATTTTGTCCCTAAAATAATACATTTGTACAGGTAAACACAAGCAATCATACGATGTATTGATTTAAATATTACAATATTTATTAATAATCAATATTTTAAAATTGCATTATATGGAACATTATTTTATTATTGATAGTAATAGTTGATTGTTTTATGTAGGAATTTCTTCTACTTCAAGAAGAAGATAATTCAATCGAAATTGCATATGAAGGGAAAAAACTGAATGAATGTGGAATATGGATGAAAAATGTTACTGCTACATGGAATAATGTGAGTGGCATAATACTAATATACCCAATTATTTTACATTTCTCTTCTATTTTATTTTGTTGAGTTAACAAAAAATTTCTATCTTTCTTTTTACTTCTATTCCCAGGTAAAATGTTACTTCTTCTAGATTTGTAATACCATAGTTTTGTTTAAGAATTTCTACTATTTTACTAATGCTTATTTCATATTACATATCTTATATTACTTATGTCAAACCCGTGATTTTCACGCAGTTGTCAGAAAAAAAAGTGTAAGTGAAGGTCCTTATTACTCGTCACGTGATCCTTACAAATGTTCCGTCCCGAGTTGTTCTTTACGCCTCGAGATTGTCCGTTAGATGGTCCGTGGAAAGTCACACCTCCACACTCGATAAGTGGTTATATACAGTTTATTTACAAATATTTACAAAGATGTACACTATGCAATAACATTAGGTACGCTAATGTACCGAAGCTGTGATGCCGCACGTCGGCTTGTCTGGCCGGGGAACACGAGTCACTTTTCCGGAGATGGCTTAACCGCGTGGTCGTCCGTCTCTACACCAACCTTTTTCCAGAGGACTTTCCAAGAGGAGAACACTCTCTCTATACGCCTCAAAGGCCTACCTAGTGTTAGAGACCACCACGTATCCGGTCTCTCGCCCTTTCTCCTCGTTTTTCTGCCACCCTTCCAATTTAAAGGATTCTGCTACTACCTCCTGCGACCAATCAGTTCCTTCCCTTTCTTAGAGCCTTCAAAGACGTCTGCCCTATTTCCCGCCAACGTAGCTTACATTTGCGTCCGTGCTTTATTTACATTTATTTTCCCAAGCTGGCCGGCACGTGGCCAACACATTGACCCTTAAGTGGAGACGCTACACCTTTGATCCTTCCAGCCGTTTATGGCCCCGGCTCCAGGTGGGAGCAATTATCTCAGTCGGGCGGTTTCTTCGACTCAGGCCGCCAAAGGCAACCTTTACAGTGTAATTAACTCTGATATAAAAAACAGAGAATTAAACTGAAGGTCACTTGGTGTATCAACAAGTCAATGGGAAAGTTGACACATAAGTGTCAGAAAATATAAGTCATTGTCAACAAGGGACAATTATGTGGCTCCTTTCCCATGAGAATTGTATAAAAGAGTAAAACGCCAGAAGCTCAGGGCAACCACTCAGAAGTTATAGTGATGTGCTATGGTAGATGTGCTATTCTAGGCTCCACTGACTATAAATCAAAGAAAAAGTTTCCTATAAAAAGCCAGTGGAACTTTCACACAGAGCTTAATTGCCACACATAGTCATCATTATCACCTAGAGGTAAATATTTTATACCCAGCGATCTCTCTCTCCCGAACATAGGCCTAGCCATTACATTAAACCCTGTTGAGAAAAAAGGTTAGCCGGTATAATTGCCAAATTAATTGCAATTAGCCATAGATGTATTTAACTTATTGTAACTTTTGTATTTTACTAGTTAGTTACATAATAAATGCTTTGTTTATATGTTAAACATATTTCCTGTCACTCTGAATCAATTACACCTGTCGATTCGCTCATTTCCCTGGCTAGGCGATAGAAAGGAATACGAAATGACAGCATGGGTGGTCTTTGCAGACTGTTGCCAATTAAGTGGTCAGAAAGGTTTAACCCCTGGCCCACAGTTTCTCACTATTTGGTGTCAGGGTGGGATGAAGCCAACCTCTAGGCGTTCGACAGGTTTGTCTGTCCACAGAGGTTGTCTGCGGAAGACAAGTTTTGTCTGCCATAGACAGGATTCGTGAAGTTTAGGCTAGGTAGATTTCAGCATAAATTAACTGAAAAAAATGGAAGAAAATACACATGGTGCCAACCTCAGTGGAATAGGAAGTTTTGTCTTATTATTACCAGCATTTTTGGGCAATGCAGCAGGGCTTCGAGTCACAGACTTTTTGAATCATTAAGTAATGTCCCAAAGCTTGCTGCCTGGACAAAAGTGCAAATGCTGAGCTATGTATGACTCACAGGCATAGCTAGGGAGTTTATTAAGAAGGATTGGCACTTTAAAGCAGTGGAAAATTTCGACAAATACAAAAAAATACTGATCGAATGTTTTGAAAAAAAACCTTTTTAGGTCTGATTAAATAAAATTTATTCATGCGCGTAAAGGAAAGAGGAAGACGTATGCCGCCTGGCTTCAAGCAATGGCTATGGTAATTGAGATCACGCATGAGCCTGGTGCAGATGCCTCTGAAGTTGCCATTATTAGGAAGATTCAAGGGAAAGAACTGAAATAAGGACTAAAAGCACAATTCTTAAAGAGAGTCAATATTCGGATCAGGCAACACATAATGTCGCGAGAGCCGGCAATCTTTGATGCCACTCTCCAGGTTGCAATTGTTAGGGTTAAGATCTTTTATCATTAAATTCAGTGTTTTCGATATGCTAACGATAATTTGTTCATTAACAGTGCAGGATAAGATGACAAATCATACATACCAGCAATGTTTTCAAAAAATACTTTATTGAAATTATTGTTATAGACATAAATCACAAAGCAGTTGACTACACAGAGGAAAAAACAAAGAATAAAATAAAAAAACAGGGATATTAATTTTAAAATAACGGGACAAGATCTCACGCTCTTCCCGCGAGCACTATCGTTGAGGAGTTGTTAAACACAGACGTCTAACATCCCCCACTAACTCTGAACACGATGAATGCATATTTAGAGCACAACTATGAGTTTGTATACGAGGTCTTGGCAGAGGCTTTGTAAAGATGTCAGCAACCATTTCTTACACCATTTCAATACACAATTTCAATTATGTCCTTTCTTTGAAGATCTCTGATGTGATGATACTTTGTGTCTATGTGTTTCAGTCTTGAATTGTGTTTTTACTTTGTGAAAGTTTTATTGTTGCTTCATTATATTTTATAATCTTGATTGGCAGATTTTGTTATTAGTAGTAGTGGTTTGAGTAGCACTGATCACAAAATTAATTTCATGAGACATACTGATCACAAATTTAAATTAATTATTAAATGTTTTTATAAATTTGAATTAAATTAATTTTATTTTAACAATATTTGATCACAAAATTAATTTTCTAATTACAAATTTGAATTAAATTCATTTTATTTTGACAATAACGTAAAGTTTCTGTATTAATTATTAAATGAATAAAAATTTATTGACTAAGTTAAAATGATTCAATTTTTGCAGACTGGTAACTAAATTTCTTCTTAAAATGTATCAACTAGATATATACTTACAATTCATCGTGTTGAAACTTCTAATAAAAAATTACTTTTTATTTTTACTTAAATTTAAAAATATCGCGGTTGAGAATATTTGCTATACTAATATTTCAGTAAATTTAAAACATGACAATTTGAAATAATATTTTATTATTAGAAAATAAGTTGCACCGGTAATTTTTAAAATAAAAATTTGTCGAGTAAATTAAAACACAACAATTTGAAATAATGTTATAACAAAAAGACAAAGTTTAATATATTCTTTCTAATTATTAATTTGCAATAATAAATTTTACAATTTGTTCTAATATAAAAAGTAAATTAAAACAGAACAACTTGAAATAATAATATAACAGTAAGGCAAAGTTTAATATATTCTTTCTAATTATTAAATTAATTTGCATTAATAATTTTTACAATTTGTTCTAATACGGAAATAGTTCAATATAATAATTATTTAAATTATATTTCTTACTTATTTATTAAATACCTATACAGTGTATTCATTTTGAAAATAGCTAATTTTTGTTTAAGAATTGTTTGTAAGATAGAATATTGCAAAAAGAACATTTCTTTTTAAAATATTTGTGGTAATAACAATTTTTTAAAATATTATCCAATCTTAGACATCGAAAGAAGTTCGATGTCTAAATAATTGTAGTTGCATTAAGAGAATAAAAATTTCTATCTGCCCATTTTTTGCCAATATTTGAGGATTTAGGTACTCCCAAATTTTCAATATCGAATGATGGAACTTTTTATGTTATATATTGTTTCGGTTAAGTTTAAAAAATTAAATTTGCCCTCTCTTGTATTCTATTGTACTTTTTATATGAATTAAATAAAATTTCATATATCTTACTATGAAAATTCCCAACATCCAAAATTATATTTTTTTGTATAATAAATACAGCTCATGAAATTCACAAAATTAATTTTTCGAGTAAGATTACAAATTATTATTTAATTTAATTAATAAATTTTTATAATTTAAGTACATTTCGAGTAAATCAAGATCACAAATAATTTTTCAGGATATAAATAATTTGTCGGGTAATAGTTTTATTATCAATACTGAAATTAATTTTTTTGATTGATATTCGAGTACACAAAATAATATAACATTGAAATTATTTTGAAAAGGTTTTTAGGTTACAGTTTATTTAAGTGTTTCCACTGTTTTCTTCAGTTTATCTAAAGTAAGACATATTTCTGCATGTAAGTGCAGGAATAAATTTTCACGATGGCTGATGATAATTCTCGAATTAATTTTTGATATTTTGGAACTTGTCAATAAATAGTTGGTCAGGTTTTTGGTAACCAGAAACAAAATTCCAGTTTAAGTAATCTTGTAAATTGCTTAAAGTTGTGGTTTTTAATTTTTGGTATTTTAAAACTTCTTTTATATCTAACTTATGTATGAAGAGGATAATAAAATTATCTGAAAGAGGTTGGAATTTGGCAACTTTATTCCAATCAAATTTTAAGTAAATTAATTTTTCAAGAGAAATTTTGATCACAAAATTAACTTTAGATGTCCATTAAATTAATATTACAAATAATTTGTTGTGTTTAATTTTTTTTTCAGGTTATAAATTATTTTCAGTTCAGAAATTTCTCGGGTAAATTACAATTATAAATAATTCTATTCTCAAAAATCTACTCAATTCATTTCTTCAGTTTTCATATTTAGAAAACTTTTCACTTCATTTCTTTAGTTTTTACATTTGGAAAACTTTTAAATTTAATTTATTTCTTTAGTTTTCATGTAACATCTTGTAACAGTGTAACAGTTAGGCAAAGTTTAATATATTCTTTCTAATTATTAAATTTATTATTATAAAATGAATTTGCATTAATAATTTTTACAATTTGTTCTAATATAAAGGATAAATTAAAACGCGACAACTTAAAATAACATTTAGCAATAAGGCAAAGTAAAATACAGAAATAGTTCAATATAATAATTATCTAAATTATATTTCTTACTTGTTTAATTAAGAATTGTTCGTAAAATAGAATATCGCAAAAAAAAACATTTCTTTTTAAAATATTTGTGGTAATAACAATTTTTTAAATATTATCCAATCTTAGACACCAAAGAAGTTCGATGTCTAAATAGTTGTAGTTCCACTAAAAAAATAAAAATTTCTATCTGTCCAATTTTTGAAAATTTAGGTACTCCCAACTTTTCAATGTCATGTGATGGAATTTTTTATGTTATATATTGCTTTGGTTAAGTTTAAACAATTAAATTCAAGTTGTTCTCCCTTGTAATAAATTATATCGTAC
Source organism: Centruroides vittatus (assembly GCF_030686945.1). Classification (NCBI taxonomy): domain Eukaryota; kingdom Metazoa; phylum Arthropoda; class Arachnida; order Scorpiones; family Buthidae; genus Centruroides; species Centruroides vittatus. The sequence continues at coordinate 21,623 of NW_027122373.1, read as the reverse complement.
TTTTTATATAAATTAAATAAAATTCCATATGACATTCCCAACTTCCACAATTATGTTTCTTTATATGATAAATGCAGTTCGTGTAAAAAATTTTCCAAATCTAACAGATTTTTTTAATCTCGTGGTAATAACTTATCAAAAGTGATGAATTGATTTGCAGTAGGAAAATTCCCTGTTCCTGAGGGGAAGTACATTTTTACATTAGTAGAATACAATTTATTAATAAATTTAACAGAACAATGGTTGTAATGGTTGTTTTATAATCAATTACATTTTAGTTTTATTTTGTTGTATTTAACAATAAGTTAAATTACAATTTACTTTTTATATTAAAATAATAGTAATACAACTATATATATAATAAGCATTATTTTTCCCAATTTAATTTGATAAAGAAATGTAATGAATTTATTATAAAAATCTATTTACCCAAAATTGTTTGTATGTCTTGCTACAAACCCAATTTGTCTACATAAGGTGTTGAATGGAAGATTTTCATCTCGAATCGTGAAAGCTTCGAAGTCAAGGATCACTGTTTAATGTTTTTATGGCCAACAGTCAATAAGTTGAAGTGCTTCAAAATCTATCGGCATGTCATTCTGTAATTTTATATAAATAAAAATTAGGATTAATATTATTTTATATTTAATAAGAATATAACGAAAAGATTTCATACATAAACATTTCTTACCGACCATATAAAATGTTCATTGATGTACCAAATGTTGTCTCGTCTTCCTATTTTTGATATTATATCATGATTATATTCAATTATTTTATCCATTTTATCAAATTGTTACTGTGAAATCTATAAAAATATAATTTTTAAAATTTATATCGTAATTGAATTGAAATGAAACTTGTTTTTAAAATTTACAAAATTTAGTTACTATAATGAAATGAAAGTAAAAGATATATTACAAGAATTTTACTCAAATTGTACAGTAGCAATAATGATAATAATAATATTACAGAATGGTCTTTCTTCAAATCAAATTTATACTGTGTGATCCAACTTATTAAACTTTGAATTACTATACGGTTTATACTAAACCATAATTTCTTTGAAATAATATTTATTTAACTGATAAACTCTAATTAATGATATTAAATTTATAAAATGAAACTGTGATTATATGCATTTTTTTTATTATAAACTCATTTCACCTCAATGAAAATTATTATATATCAACGAACTTTAAGAATAAATTTTACAACAATAAGGTGGTTTATTTTAAAAACAACTTATTTAATTAAGCTAACTAAAAACATAATAAAATTGTAACACTATCTGTATTAGTTATATATTATAGTACGTACAATTAGATTAGTTTTAAATATATTTAAAAAATTTATATTTAATATGATTACATTTATTTATTTAATATTAACTTATTATCAATAATATTATCATTTTAATTAATAAGTTGCTAATTTTGATATATCCTTTTTCCGTTGTTTTTGCATTAAGAGATGGTATAAATACTGGTTATAAGAGACTGGTTCAATACCTCGCCGAGAACTTCTTTTGCAAGAACCTCTTATACAAGATCATCCTCTTCAGAAAGTAAGTATTTTTATTTAAAAGTTTGTCTTTGACTTAGACCTAACTCTAGATAAAAGTAAATCTTTCGAAAAATTCACAAGTTTAACATCAATTTATGAAGGTGGTAGAATTTTAAACTATATTGATGAGTTTATAAAATATGAAACTCAGATGAACCATGTTATTCCACAAACAATTTTTGAAATTTTGCTTTATAAATTTTATCAGCTTCATTCTATAACTATTGTAGTAAAAAACCTGTCAATATTCTTTGAATTTAAGTATAAATAGAGCTGTAATTTTTTGTTACAATCAACAAAACTTTAATGTTATATTATTTTAAATTGCTGTTTTAAAAATTATTTTTATTATTGCAAATCAGCACAGTTTAATTTCATAATTAAACTAAATATATTAAACTTTGCCTTAATTAAAATAATTTTATTTTAACAATAAGATTTATGATTAGTATAGCTAAAGAAATTTCGGTGTTATATTATTTGAAATTGTCGTGTTTTAATTTACTCTGACATTAGGATAAATTTGATAGCTAAACACAATATATTAAACTTATTGTTAAAATAAAATTTATTATAAACTGTTCAAATAACTTATAATTCCTTTTTTTCATCTGTAGATTATTTGCACGATTTATATGTATCATATGAGAAACAAAATTTTAGGGAGTAGGCGCAAAGTGATAGAGTTTAAAAGTACTATATAAAAATTAAAATAAAGACCAAGTCTGCCCAAAATGGGATCACCTTTTTATTTTGTGTTCCAAGACAAACACTTTTCGGCGACTGACCTTCCTTTTTAGGTTACTTGTCGCCGGAAGGTTATTAAAAAGTCCTTTTAAAACACATAAATGTCCAATTAAAATTACAAAAAATTTCTTAAAAAGGAACAGGTGACTTAAAAAACAGACGTCTTGCTTACATCCATCTTGCCTTTTTTCTGGGTGTCTTGGCTGCTTTTATCCACTAGGAACAAGCGCTGGAAAATGTAGATGAGACAGCTGACCCCTGGCGACGATATTTGTAGAGTTTTCGTCTTTGAATTTCGTCCGATGGAGAAAAAATTTTTTTAAAAATTAAAAAAAATGTTTGTCTTGGAACACAAAATAAAAAGGTGATCCCATTTTGGGCAGACTTGGTCTTTATTTTAATTTTTAAAAAAATTTTTTCTCCATCGGACGAAATTCAAAGACGAAAACTCTACAAATATCGTCGCCAGGGGTCAGCTGTCTCATCTACATTTTCCAGCGCTTGTTCCTAGTGGATAAAAGCAGCCAAGACACCCAGAAAAAAGGCAAGATGGATGTAAGCAAGACGTCTGTTTTTTAAGTCACCTGTTCCTTTTTAAGAAATTTTTTGTAATTTTAATTGGACATTTATGTGTTTTAAAAGGACTTTTTAATAACCTTCCGGCGACAAGTAACCTAAAAAGGAAGGTCAGTCGCCGAAAAGTGTTTGTCTTGGAACACAAAATAAAAAGGTGATCCCATTTTGGGCAGACTTGGTCTTTATTTTAATTTTTAAAAAAAATTTTTTCTCCATCGGACGAAATTCAAAGACGAAAAGTACTATATAACTTATTTCTGAAATACGAAAAATTTTTGCCGACTTTATGTAAATTAATTACTTCACTTACTTGCAGAAATATGTCATGTTTTAGATAAACTGAAGGGAAAAGTTCAGCAAAATTCATTTTTATAACGAATCTATTATTTTTAAAACGTTAACAGTTAGACATAAGAATTCAGAAATTATTTGTAGGGTTTATATCTATCATGTGAAAAACAAATTTTTAGGAATTACAATCAGAGGTTCGTTTTCTTAGAGTTTAATATTCTTTAAACTCTTTCTTAATTATATTTAAATAAATATTCAGTAATATAAATTTAAATGTATAGAAATTAATTAAAATGATAATATTATTGATAATAAGTTAATATTAAATAAATAAATGTAATCATATTAAATATAAATTTTTTAAATATATTTGTAAAGAGAGAAACCTCTCTTTCAATTTAAGTTTTGCTGCGCGTCGCGCTGTCATCGACATGGCACGTGTGGAAAAAAAATATGGCGTCATTCGATATATCATTGTAAATTGTGAAGACAAAGGAATCGATTTAGAAAAAAATAAACTTTAAATGTCGTTTCTTTGTTTACAGGTGAGTATGCCCATTACATATTAAAAGTGTTACTTTGCTAATGTAAATTTAAAACTAAAAAAATAAAACCTTTGTTTACAGAGCAACACATCGTAGTTTATTTCGTTTGTCTAGTCTTTTCCTTTTCTGGAAGATAATATAAGTCTTATAAAACGACATTTTTGTTACAAAATCTAACTGAAAAATGGAAAAACTTCGCTTCGAATTCACATTGTTACCAGGAAGTGATGGAAAATCAAACTTTTATGGTATAACTTCAATAACCACAAGTGACAATAAAGTGTATGCAATACCAGAAGAGCTACGTTCTGCGGATTGTCATACAGGCATAATAAAAACACATGCCTTTGCTAAAGTGAAGAAAAGTTTAGTAAAAAGATACCAAGTAAGAAGGGTCTGGATTACATTGACTGGGGAACTTAAGAATACTTACTTAGATGAGGATGGAAATGTGCAGTTTGACGGTCAATTTTTAGAAGAATTAAATCAAGAAGAGCTTAATACAGTACAGAAAGAAGAAACCCATACATTAGAAAAACTGTTCGAGAAATTTATGGAAAGTACACAGGAAAATAGACCGCAGAACTTAAAAAATGTCGCAGAACGGTTCGTACTTGAAAACTTTACAAGCAAACATATGAATGCAAACCAGTGGATTAATAATTTTGAAAAGGAATGCATCCGCTTCGATGTGAAAACAGATGAGAAGAAAATTGAAATGCTGAGGCTGTTTATGGATAAGAGTTGTGCAGACTGGTACAGTTCCATGATTGTAAAATTAACAATTAATGCAGAATGGTCAACATGGAAAGAAAAATTCTGTGAGTCATTTGCAAGCAAGGGATGGAGCCCCGTCACCAATGCATTGTTATTTAAATATAAAGAAGGTTCATTGTTGGATTATGCAATAAGAAAAGAACACCTTTTATTGGAGATGAGAAGATCAATCGATACAGGTACAATGGTGGATCTTATTGCAGCCGGTTTACCAGAATTCATACTAAATAAGATTGACAGAGAAGCAATAGAAGATACAGTCAGCTTGTTTAATGAGGTGAGCAAGTATGAACACATGATGAAAAAAAAAAGTTGTGCACCAAAGAAGAAATATGGAAATATCAAAACAAATAATAGAAATGAAGAACATTCCCCATGTAAAATTTGTGAAAAATTAAATAAAGGTATTCGTTATCACCCAGAAGATACATGCTGGTTCAACATAAAAGAGGATGAGAAAGAAAAAAAAATATTAGACATGTGAACAATACAAGAATAGAAACTGAGTTAAATGAGACTGAATAAAAAAAACGAATAGTAACGCCATTAATAAAGGTCAAACTACTATTGAGTGATAAATTAGAAGTATATGGAGTGTATGATTCAGGTTCCAATGTGTCTCTGATTAATTCTAAATTACTGAAACTAAAAGGAGGAGGAAGTAATTTGAATGAAGCAAACCTAGTAACAATTAATGGTGTTAGAAAGACAAATGGTTTGACGAATTTAAAAATAAAAATCTTTGAATTGGAAAAATGGATAGATGTATATATAATTGATGAACAAAATTTCGATTATGATTTTTTGATAGGATTAGATTTGATAAAAACATTCCAACTAATCCAAGATGAGAACTTAAAAATAACTCAGAAACTAAATCTGAAAAGGGAAGAAACTTGTACAAATAAAGAAATAAATACAGAATTAAATAATGAACCAGATAAAAGCACATCAAAAGAACACAAAATAAATTTTAATGAACATGTGATAGTAGAAAATTTTCAAATGAAAATAAATCATTTGAAGGAAGGTGAAAAAACAGAAATAAATAAATTAATAGAAAAATATAAATCAGTTTTTGCAAAGGACAAATATGATGTTGGCAAGGTTAATGGATATGAAGCAAGGATAGACCTAACAATAGACAAATATTGTAGTAAGAGACCTTACAGATGTACAATTGAAGATAAAAAAGAAACAGAAGAACAAATGGGAAAATTATTAGATAATAAACTGATAGAAGAATCCTACAGCCCGTTTGCTGCACCTGTTACTTTAGCATTTAAAAAAGAAGAAAACAAAAGGTCAAGGCTATGTATAGATTTCAGGGATTTGAATAAAATAGTAGTACCCCAAGCTCAACCATTTCCATTAATAGATGATCTGTTGATAAAGACAAGGAATTGTAAATTTTTTTCAACTCTCAATATTAACTCTGCATTTTGGTCTATTCCTTTACGAGTTGCAGACAGGAAAAAGGCGGGATTTGTAACACAGGAAGGACACTATCAGTGGACATGCCTCCCCTTTGGATTAAAGACCTCGCCAGCAATTTTTCAGAGAATTTTAGGTAATATATTGAGAAAGTATAAACTAACTGATTTTGCAGTTAATTATATAGATGATATACTTATATTTTCTAAAACTTTTACTCAGCATATACAACATTTATCGCTATTACTGGAAGCAATTAGAAAAGAAGGTTTCAGATTAAAATTTACAAAATGTACATTTGCATCAGACTCAGTGAAATACCTGGGACATATAATTCAAAATAATTCAGTAAAACCAGTGAAGGACAACTTAATTTCAATAAAAGATTTCCCTGTACCGAAAACTCAGAAAAATGTAAGACAATTTTTAGGAAAAATTAATTTTTATCACAAGTACATACCAAAAAGTGCAATAATTCTAGAGCCATTGCACAATCTACTTAGAAAAAATCAAAGATTCATTTGGTCAGAGGAATGCCAACAGACATTTGAAAGGGTAAAACAACTACTATGCTCTCAACCAGTTCTGGAGATTTTCGATCAAGATTTACCAATCAATATTTATACTGATGCTTCTTTAGAAGGTGTTGGGGCCATTTTAAAACAGATACAACCCGATGGAAAAGAAAAACCAGTGGCTTACTTTTCAAAAAAACTAAATGGAGCCCAAAAGAAAAAGAAAGCAATATACTTAGAATGTCTAGCTATTGCAGAAGCAGTGAGATACTGGCAATACTGGTTAATTGGCAAATAATTCACGGTTTATTCAGACCACAAACCACTTGAGAACATGAATTTAAAATCTAGAACTGATGAAGAATTAGGTGATTTGACATACTACCTATCACAATATGATTTTACAATAAAATATGCACCTGGAAAGCAAAATTTGGAAGCAGATTGCCTTAGTAGAAATCCAGTATTAGAATCAAATACAAATACAGATGAACAGTTAAAAGTTGTAAACTTACTTAAACTAGAAGATATTGTATCAGATCAAAATAAAAATATAGAAATACAGAGAAAAAAAGCAAATTGATTGAAAAACAACGATTATACTTTAAGAAGGTTGGAAAAAAAGAAAAAATAATACTTACGGAAGAATTCAGCATCAAACTATTGAAAAATTTACATGAAAACTTGTGCCATATTGGAATTAGACAAATGCAGAAGACAATTAGTCCATTCTATACAGCCAAAAATCTAACAAAGAATATCAAAAAGGTTTGTAAAAGCTGTGAAATCTGTATAAAAAACAAATCAAGAGGACACAACAAATATGAATTTATGTCTCATCTAGGCCCAGCTACAAAGCCTTTTGAAATAATGTCCATTGACACAATTGGAGGCTTTGGAGGTTCAAGATCAACAAGAAGATACCTACATTTGCTGGTAGATCACTTTACCAGATATGCATTTATTAAAACATCAAAAACACAGAGTGCAAATGATTTTATAAAATTAGTCCAGGAGATAACAAAAACAGAGAATATTGGTATGATTCTTACCGACCAATACCCAGGAATTAATTCGAAAGAATTCAAGAAATTCTTACAAGACAAGCAGATACCTATTGTATTCACGGCAGTAAATGCACTATTTTCAAATGGTCTGAATGAAGGGCTAAATCAAACATTAGTAAACAAAATTAGATGTAAAATAAATGAAAGAGGAAAGAAGAAAGCATGGACAACAATAGCACAAAAATGTGTAAATAAATACAATGAAACAAATCATTCTGTTACAGGTTTTTCACCAAGATACCTTTTATATGGTACAGATGTTACGATTTTACCAAATGAAATAAAACAAGATATATCACATAGTGACTGGAATAAAGATAGAAAGACAGCATTAAAGAATACAATAAAATCACACAATTACAACAAAACATTATTTGACAGAAAGCTAAAATATTGGGAATTTAATATAGGAGACATGGTGTATGTGGAAAATGGTAGCAAGTTAAACAGGAAAAAGCTAGATGAATTGAAAGTGGGGCCGTATGAGATTATTGATAAGATTTCAAATACAATATACAAGGTAGATACTGGACACAAAAAAACTGACTCAAACCTGTACCATATTACAAAACTTATGCCAGTTCCTGTATTAGAAGACAGTGAAATGAAATACGATAGAGATGATTAGCGAAAATTATACAAAAAAATTTCCTTCCCCGGGGGAGATGTAAAGAGAGAAACCTCTCTTTCAATTTGGGTTTTGCCGCGCATCGCGCTGTCATCGACATGGCACGCGTGGAAGAGAAATATGGCATCATTCGATATATCATTGTAAATTGTGAAGACAAAGGAATCGATTTAGAAAAAAATAAACTTTAAATGTCGTTTCTTTGTTTACAGGTGAGCATGCCCATTACATATTAAAAGTGTTACTTTGCTAATGTAAATTTAAAACTAAAAAAATAAAACCTTTGTTTACAGAGCAACACATCGTAGTTTATTTCGTTTGTCTAGTCTTTTCCTTTTCTGGAAGATAATATAAATCTTATATATTTAAAACTAATCTAATTGTACGTACTATAATATATAACTAATACAAATAGTGTTACAATTTTATTATGTTTTTAGTTAGCTTAATTAAATAAGTTGTTTTTAAAATAAACTACCTTATTGTTGTAAAATTTATTTTTAAAGTTTGTTGATATATAATAATTTTCATTGAGGTGAAATGAGTTTATAATAAAAAAAAATGCATATAATCACAGTTTCATTTTATAAATTTAATATCATTAATTAGAATTTACTATATCGTTAAAAATTATTTTTTTATGTTGCACTAACAAAATAAATATATTGAAAAATAAAAACAAATTACATTTTAATAATAATAAAGAATAATAAAAAAAAATACATTTTAAAAGTTCGTTTTAATATAAAAATTGTGACACATAGCGACATATAGTATCAAAGACGTTTCGATACAGACACGAAAATATTCGGGATCGCCCACGCAAGTCAATGAGGTCAACACAAAAATTTTCGGGATCAACACAGGACAGATTAAACTTCTGTACAAGCTCTTCTATTTTATTTTGTTGAGTTAACAAAAAATTTCTTTCTTTCTTTTTACTTCTATTCCCAGGTAAAACTTTACTTGTTCTAGATTTGTAATACCATAGTTTTGTTTAAGAATTTCTACTATTTTACTAATGCTTATTTCACTTTTGCACTAATCAAAATATCATCTACATACAGCACACAATATACAATATTTTCCCCTTTACCCTTTGCAAACAAACAGGTATCAGCTTTGCTTTGTATAAAACCTTGATTAATTAGAGTTGTTGCTATTGCCTCACTCCATGCCTTTACAGCTTGTTTAAGACCATAAATAACCTTTTGTAGCTTATTTTTTCTTTTTTTCCTTTTTCTTTAATTCCTACAGGCTATGTCATCTTCATTTAATTTTCTATTTAAAAATGCAGTTCTAACATCAACATGATGTACTTTCATTTCTTTATATGCAGCTGCAGCTAAAATTGCTCTAATAGTTGTATGCTTAACAACTGGTGCAAATGTTTTATCAAAGTCAGCTCCAAATCTTTGATCATAGCCTTTTGCTACCAATCTTACTTTGCATTTTGTTTCTCTTCCATTTTCATCACACTTTGTCTTGAAAACCCACTTATGTCCTATTGCACTTTTATCTTGTGGTAAATCAACTAATTTCCAAGTTTCTTTTTCTTTTAGTGAATTAATTTTGTCACTCATTGCTTTTTCCCATTTTAGTTATTCTTTCTTTGGTAATTCCAGTATATCTTCAAATGACTTTGGATCTCTATGTGAAATTTTAACTTCAGTTTTGAATGTCAGTTTTTCTGGAGGTATACTTTTGGTTGATCTTTCAGACCATCTTGTTTTACGGCCCACCAGGGGCCAAGTGGTTTTGTTTCTTGAACACTGGTAGTTCAATCATGGGTTCGCGCTTCGCCACGATCGGCTGGTCACATGCAGTTTTCTGGGTTTTCTCCTCGTCTGTATCGCCAGAGTAGAAGCCAGTTACCCTTAAAAAGACCCCGGAAAGCATTCCCCCTTGGCAGATCGCCCAAATGTTGAGTTGCTGTAACTTAACTAAACAAACCGTGTTGTTTTATTTTTTGCAAATTCGTCAATAATTTTGGCAGTATCAATTCGATTCAAAATTTCCTGCTCTACATACAGAATGGCCATATTGTTTAATCTTTCATCTCCCATAGTACTCCTTAAATAACTTTTATTTGCTTTAAAATAGAAACCCACCTTTCTTCTGATGCATTAGCTGAGGGAATTGTTTAAAAAGTTTTCAATGATATTTCAACATTCAGAAATGTGAAAGACATTTCTTTTGTTCAGACAATGCAACTGAGGTATACACCACATATGCGTACGACTATAAAGCAGAAAATGATATCATAGAATTACTGCACGCATTTTATAACCTCGGGACTAAGATTTTATTTGGAATTATCATGTTTTTAATTTAGCAATTTGAAAAATTTTCCGGCAGATTTATTTTTGTTACAAAATGTTACTTTTACAGATTTTTAGCTCTGCACACTGTAGAAAAATCTAGAATTACAGTTTTTTCTATCGTAATAATATTAGTCGTTGCCAGACAGCGCTATAAAATAGAGAAAAGTCTGTAAATTTGAAAAATTTATTAAATATAAATATATTCTATAAAAATAAATTTATATTTCTTAAAAATAAAAATATAAAAAATTCGAAAGTCGCTATTTTTGGCTGATTTGTTTACAGTCACCGCTACGTCCCTCTAAAAGTCGCTATTGTGGCGAAAAGTCGCCACAGTTGGGAACACTGTGTTAGGGTTAAGATCTTTTATCATTAACTTCAGTTTGGATATGCTAACGATAATTTGTCCGTTCACAGCGCAGGATAAAATGACAGATCATACATACCAGCAATGTCTTTAAAAAATACTTTATTGAAGTTATTGTTATAGACATAAATCACAAAGCAGTTGACTACACGGCGGTAAAAACAATAAATAAAACCAAAAAACAGAAATATTAATTTTAAAATAACGGGACGACATCTCATGCGCTTCTTGCAAGCACTATCTTCGAGGAGTTGTAAAACACGGACGTCTAACAGCGATAAGCGAAGAAACGATAGAGTGTCTGACAGCACAACCCCGTGCTACTATCAGACCTATAAGAGAAGTCGAACCCACAGCGGAAAGATTTCACGATACTTGGGATACACTAAAAGCCACTATCGAAGACCTTCGAACTACATTACAGAAAATGTGAAGCAACTCGTCCTCGCCTAGGAAAGACAAGCAATATAGAAGTGATTTTCGCCGACTTCCTACCCTCGCCGACGTCGAAACAGCTGACCCGCTCAGATCCAGCGCATAGACAACGACGAACAGATTCCGCCTCTGAGGATGAGGAGAGATGGAGAGGAAACATCCGAACCACAAAAACACGAGCAAGGCGTAACCCAGTAGTTTTATGCTACATCAATATCTTCCAGTCAAATTCGCCATAGATTCAGACATCACTGACACGCCGTTGTCCAATGAAGTTGCCAGTCAGCTCAAAAGAAAGGCATTAGTAAAATATGGAACGAAACAGAAGATAAGGAAGGGCGATGGAGAAGAAATCCAGACTATAAGCATGGCAGCGCTTATGTGCAAGTTGCGTGGATACAAATTTTCCTCATCGTGTAAAATCGTCCGATCGAATAGTATCACCCCTTTCGAAGGAGTGATTGGAAAAACAATTTTAGAGCAAGAGAAATTAACGCTTGATCGAGACAACGAACGAGTTATTTTACCAAATGGTAAAGTAAGTCATGTCTGTTCCTGGAGAAAGCCTGAGACGATAAGACATAGGAGACAGTTAAAAAAGACAAGACGTAGGAGAAAGGCAACAGATGACTGGACAGAAGACGATGCGAACATATTCCACTTCATGAGATCAAATCAAAAGGAAGTTTGACACTCAGCCGCCAAAGTCGAAATGGAACAAAGTAGAGTCACAAATAATTCGAATTATCAGGTCAAGGATTTCGGTAAAGAACAGACAACCTGACCAAGGTAGTTATGTCAGAATGGAAGTAAAAAGAATCAACGTAGAAACAGGAGAAAACGAACTTAATTCAGAACAACCCTCTATATCCGAGTCCAGAGAAGACACATCGGAAAAAGTAGGTCAAGGTGAAGTCGTCGAACATTCGGAGATAGCGGTTCGTACCAACTTGAACATCCTTGCAAGATGGATTCGAGCCTTGTTACTCATAATTTCCTGGATCAGAGGACCGTGTACATCCATAGAAAATAAACCGACACGACCAGTATTAATAACCGATGTATCTACCGTAAGAATATCCCGGTCACCACGACAAAGTCGCATCACCCTTCCAATCCGTCCAATGACAACATCGCCGCAATTTAGACAGGCTCATTTAGATATAACGCAGGACGCTAATCTTGCCACGCAGCAAGATAATAGAACTTTTCGCATGCTTTAGATAGCCATAGAAAATTTTTTGCTATAATTGAAAAACAATTTAGAGAGTGAGAGAGTCTAGTAACACAGAGATTTGCATCACCCATTTCTGCAACCTAGGACTAAATGTGTGGTGAACTTTGAGAACTGTGACTGTCGACACTACAAGTCCGGCATTCAGTGAAAACAATTTTGCAGGAGATAGCCGCATCGAGTTACGATCGACGTTACGACAAGGTCAACGTCCGAATGGTTCGCATAGCAACCAACAACGGACACCTCCGTCTCTAAGAACTGCGACAGTAAATCAAACAACACGCCTCAAGGACACTTTCAGATATGCTATCGGCACGGAAACCGAAGTTTATTTGTTACGCGTCAACCAGTTGAATTTGTTATGCTAGGAAAAATTTTTCTTATTGTCGAGAACCCATTTGTAAAGTTTAGAGTAAACAAATGCACGTCGGTCCCGAAATTAACGGCAAATTAACAATGTCGGGCGAAACGACGTTAAAGAGAGAAGGAATTCCAAATGCTAAAATTATACTCACAAGTATAATTTTAAAGAAAGCGGCGAATGGTGTGGAATCCGCGATTTTAACGCAGTTGTGGGGGGAAAAAGGTGTAAATAACTCGTATAAAATCGTCTGCTCACAGAAAAAACGGAGGTCACCAGGTGTATCGACAAGTCGATGGGAAAATTGACACATAAGTGTCAGATAATGCAAGTCATCATCAACAAGGGACGATCACGTGGCTCCTTTTCCACGACAATTGTATAAAAGAGCGAAACACCGGAAGCTCAGGGCGATCACTCGGAAGTTATACTTGGTAGTTGTGCCATTCGAAACTCCACCGACTATAAATCAAAGGAAAAGTTCCCCATAGAAAGCCAGTGGAACTTCCACACAGACCTTAATTGCCGCACATAGTCATCATTATCACCTAGAAATAAATATTTTATATCCAGCGATCTCTCTCTCCCAAACATAGGCCTATCCATTATATTAAACCCTGTTGAAAAAAAGGTTAGCCTATATAATTGCCTAATTAATCGCAATTACCCATAGATGTATCCAACTTATTGTAACTTTTGTATTTTACTAGTTAGTTATATAATAAATGCTTTGTTTATATGATAAACCTGTCTCCTGTCACTCCGAATCAATGATACCTGTCAACTCGCTCACCTCCCTCGCTACGCGATAGAAAGTCATCCGAAACGACAGCGTAGGTAATCTTTTCAGACTTGCCGATTAAGTAATCAGAAAGGTTTGATCCCTGGCCCACGGTTTCTCACACTTACATAAAAATTACTATGCGACTTTTATTATATTACTTACTTATATTTTATAGAAGTCGCATAACTATTTGCATATAAAATCGTCTGCTGATTCAAAAAGAGAACTTTGTTGAATTGTGCTGTATTGATCGGTTTTTAAGTACTCTAAATCTAACTCAGTATTAACTGAGCGATTAATACTACAAGCCAACAGTTTCATATTCATGCAATACTGTAACAGATTATTTCAAAAATTTTGTAAGGTGTGCTAAACATCTCTGATGTAGATAATGGAAATGAAGTCGATGTATTTTTTCCGCAATTCGTACGTGAACCACGAGGTGGTTCACGTACCTGTACGTTTTTATTTTTTATCCAAAAAGCTTATTATATCATTTAATTCTATATATTTATGTAGAATTATAATACAAGTTTTATTTTGGATCAATGCTGCGGCCAATTGAATACAACCCTCGGAAGCTGGTAGGTGGTCTCGTGGTTTACTTCTCACACATGACTTTCTAAAGTTTTTCTACCTATATAACATTTTGGTTCAATTTCTGATTTAAAAAAAATCCATCATGTTTTGGGTTGCAGTATTCACCCGAGATTTTGTTACTTGCATTTCTAGTTTATAACAGCGTAAATATTGTTATATTTTTAGGGCACGATTGCTTTTTACAGTCAAAATTGTAAATTATATTTTCAATGTATATAACATGAAGTAATTATTGATATTAAGAAACCTCATGTAGTAGGCGTTTAAAAATATAATATTAACGTTTTCATTAAAATGTTATAATTTATTGCAATTTTTTCGTTTAATTTTATGTATTTTACCAATATATTTCCGTTAGGAAACCAGATCAACGTTAAATAGGATTACGTTAAGTGTACAGCCTGGAGAATTGTTAGCTGTTATTGGTTCAGTTGGATCAGGAAAGGTAATTTTTTACTGTTTAATGTTTGTATATAAAATATAGTATATACTCCATAATATAAACGTTCTGATTGTACCTGTACGTTATTTTGTATTCAAAAAGCTTATTACGCACTGGCCTAGCGTGGGTGTCAGCCACCCGGGGCGGAGGAAAATTTCGCCCTTATTTAGGTATCTGAATTGAAAAGATTAAATTATACAGTAATTCTAAAGAACTTTTCGGCAAGAACGATCATCATTATTGTGTATTGTACAGGTTACAAATAAAAAAATTCTAACTTAACCCTACAAGTCAGTACAGACGAGTTGCCAGTCGCTACAATGAGCAAGATGTCATTATATTATACATTCATTTAAAGAAAGGGAATTCCCCAGTTTCGTCACAGAATAAGTAATTAAAAATTCCGTGCTCATTTCAATCGGTCCAAATCGTAAGTGCGACAAAATTATGAAATGGAATGGTTCAAATTTTTACAAGATATTATTATTATTTATTGTGAAATTTTGCCGCCCCCTAAAAGTGCCGCCGGGGCGGGCCGCCCCTGATGCCCCCACTACGCTACGCCACTGTTATTACGTCACTTAATTGCGTATACGTATACACAATTATAATACAAGTCAGTGACAGAGAAGTCGACCACATGAATTATTTATTTAAAAAATTATATGTAAAACGTGAACACATTAGAATAAATAACTAAAGCAATACAACAATGATGTTTTCATTGATGCATGCTTGCAAGTTGTAAATGCTACGTGAAATTCGAAGAGTTTTCAATGACAATCCACCACTTGGCATATTACTATTTTCTGATATCATCGCGAAGACGAAAACCCTCTAAATGTTTTCCCATGATACTCACAGGCTATGTAATTTCTTTCTCATCATAATTTTCCAAATTTTCTCTATAGACAAGCGATCTACTCTTCTCGCACGCCATTGTAACACATTTATTTATTTCTAGCAAAGCGGCTTACAGGTTACCTTAGCCATGTACAGTAGAAGGTTATTTTGCTAAAATAAGAATGAATCTGTAAAGAAGTCTCTTAAAAAAGCAGATTGATTTCAAAATGATAGACATAAACCTGTACCTTAATCACACTATCATAGAAATGTAGTTTACATGTACAACGAGCAGATTTATACCTAAATATCATTAACAATGCTTGCTTCTGGTTTCTATGTCAGCAACACTATTAGTTTTTTTGACCTGTACTTACACAAATCCCTTTTGATCAATATTTTCAAAACAAATTCGAGAACCGATTTTCATTCAACTGTTATTTAGAGGTGATGCTGTCTTGATCACCCAAAGTGATGTCACATTTTAACTCTGACAGTGATATCTACTGAATTGCCGAAATATAGTAGATATCGCTAGATATTGTCGAAATTCGCACTTTTAACTGAATTTCTGTGATACAGTAAACACATACCGCTAGATGAGGAGAGGTATTTCTATCGGATTCCTTTACTAAATGGAATATATCACATAATTTTACTAATATACCGTATTTTACGGACTATAAGACCCACCTGAATTTTGGGGCAATTTTTCTAACAAAACAATGCGTCTTATAGTGCGTAAAATACGGTAACTATATATTTAAAAAATTCCTTTTGTTAAATAACGTAATTTACTATTAATGTTTAAAATCATAATTACAATAGTATTTTTTTTCTCTTCACTAATCCAAAGTTTTTTCCTCGTCAGACATCTTTATTGATGTCGATATTAGGAGAGATTCCTATTATTTCTGGAAAAGTATCAGTGAAAGGAAAAATATCTTATTCTTCACAAGAAGCATGGATATTTAATGGAACAATTAGAGAAAATATAATATTTGGAGAGGAATATCAGGAAGAGAAATATAGAAAAGTTTTACACATAACGACCCTTGAGAAGGTAAAAGCTTTATGTACTTTAACGACGGAAATTACATTTTCAAGCAAGAATTTGTTGTAAAAACTCTGTGTTATTTATAACTATTAAGTATAAGGTCATTATTGGGTTGTCATTTGAAAAAAATGTAGATCAGTAAATTCTCACTGTTGTTCTTAACCCCCAAAACGTAATTAGAGATATGTACGGTGAAGACCAGATGGAATGCCGACATGCGGAAGGCCCAGATTAACTATACACAAACGAGTGACAAAACCGGAACTTACGTTATTTCAATTTAATTTCTCTCTTGAAAGGAGTTAGATAGATGACCAACACGACGCCATTGCAAACGAAAAAGTACGATGTACAGGGGCAAAGCAGTACTAATTTGAGGTGGTTGGCATACAGAATATTTTAAATTAAATAAAAGGACGATTAAAAATTGCAGTTCGGCATTGTGATTTTTATATAATGCTGTAGTTTTAATTTCAGTGTA
Source organism: Centruroides vittatus (assembly GCF_030686945.1). Classification (NCBI taxonomy): domain Eukaryota; kingdom Metazoa; phylum Arthropoda; class Arachnida; order Scorpiones; family Buthidae; genus Centruroides; species Centruroides vittatus. The sequence continues at coordinate 4,546 of NW_027122373.1, read as the reverse complement.
GAAAAACATCTGAAAGAAAAATTTGTATGAAATCAGTTTGTACAATCCTTCATTAGCAATCACAAAAAACTTTAATGATCTGTTTACTTTGATCTTATTTCTGTGTACAGTATCGCATGTCAGCACAAAGTAATAGTTATTTTGAACACTTTCTTACTGAAGGGAAACAGATGTCATTCATTGCGTTTAACGTTGTATCCAGTGCGTTGTATTTACTCTCAGTAATCTGGCAGCTAGAAAATCCCGTCGCATATGTAAAAGAAATGGCCAGCTTAACAATAGTGCACTGTATATAAAGATAGTCCATGATTAATAATAGTAGAATTATCTTTAAATTTCTGTAAGTTTTATGACAATTATTTATTGGCATCGTCATAATGCTCTTTTAGTAGTGTCTTGCCTCTGTAAATAATACTTTTTTTGTCCAAACTGAACTATCCCGTTTATGTATCTAACTCTTTTCAGGAGAAAACTTTTTAATTGAAATATTGTGACTTCCATCTATAAAGTTAATCGGAGTCTTCTGCTCTAAGCTTTCTATGTCTGGTCAAGACTTTCATCTGTCTAACACTGTTCACGAAAGACAGACAACAGACAGAGAAAGACAAATGACAGGGAACGATTTATAAGTCTATAATATATAAAAATTGCAGCCCAGTTTTTTTTTTAGTTTCAGAAACTGCATATCGTTATGAAATTATGATGCAATGTTTCGTGTTGTTTAAAATCGAAGGTAAAGACTGTAAAAAAGTCACCTCTTATTCACTTTCATGCTCCAGAATTCACTTTGGTGACAATCTGATCTTTTATCTTATGCTACTTAGTATAATGTATAAAATGTTCTTTTAATACATGAAAGTATATCTAGTTAACGAATAAAACACCTTTAAAAATCGGAAGTGAATGATATATTATGAACATGAAGTAAATTAATGGTAATCTTTTCTTCAATTTTAATTAATACGTAAGTTATAATTTGGAATTTAAAAATTGTTCACATATTTTTTAAAAATATAATTAAAGTATACTGTATTTTTGTCATTGGCAGGATATACGCATATTTCCTAATGGAGATTCAACACTAGTTGGAGAAAGAGGAGTGATAATGAGTGGTGGACAGAAGGCAAGGATTAATCTAGCAAGGTAAAATTAGTCTTATTTTAGTAAAATATTTTTATAGGTACCACTATTAATGCGTATTATTATACATTTATTTTTCTTATATTTATGTACACTTTTTCAGAGCGCTATATCTAGATGCAGACATCTTTTTACTTGACGATCCATTAAGTGCCGTTGATGTTCCAGTAGCCAGACATTTGTTCCAAAAGTAAATATTTAAATAGAAATAGTCTTTTCTTTATATATTTTATATTTTCTTTATTTCAGGTGTATAATGGAATACTTGAACGATAAAGTTTGCATTTTAGTTACTCATCAAACGCAATTTTTGAATTCTACAACTAAGGTTGTAATGCTAAATGGGGTAAGAAAATTAATTTGCCAATGTCTATTTTAACGCTTTAAATTAATGATATTGTGATTAATTTAGAAAAAATTATGAAGTTTGTCTAATGCAATATTTAATACATATAATGCATTAATCTAGTACCATTCTCTGCCTACTATGATGATTAATATTTCTTATTTTTATCTTGATGAAACCGTGTTTTATGTTTTTCTTTCTTGCGCAGACACAATACAGTGACAGTTAATTTAAACACTGGGCAAATTTGCCTAGTGTTTAAATTAACTGTCACTGTATTGTGTCTGCGCAACAAAGGAAAAAAATAATATTTCTTACTTGAGAATAAAAATATTAGCATTAGTTAAGTATAAACTAATTATGTGGCTAATTATATTAATGCTTTCATATGATTTCACGTTTACATTTTTTTATATATAATATATCAAGTAGGGAAGTTGAGATGTTTCCACTTCTTTATTTGCTTGCACAAGTAACTATATAAAAGTAGTAGTCAAATGAGTGGCACGAATCACAAAATTCCCATAGGATAACATGTATGAGTAGCACGAATCACAAAAATTTTAAATCCCATAGGATAACATGTATGAGTAGCACGAATCACAAAACTTTCTCGTACGATAACATGTATGAGTAGCACGAATCACAAAATTTTCTCGTACGATAACATGTATGAGTAGCACGAATCACAAAATTTTCTCGTACGATAACACAAATTTGAGTAAATCAATTATAAGTTAGTTGATAATAATTTTTCGACGTCGATATAATTTTTAGATCGCTTACCGTTCGATAAAATTTCTGCGCGCGTTCTAATAACAAATACCTTTTGACATACTTACTATAAAATGTGATTGGTTGATTGTCGACATATATAAATTTTTAACATACGTTAGAATTTATTTTAATGCCAGGATCGAACATGGAAGCATACGGCTTTATTTTTACCTACGACAGCGACAGAAATTATTCTGTTTCTCCTCGGTTGTACAAGTCTCTGGACGCCTGTATAGCTGCGGTAAATAATTTTTCACTCGATATTCCCGATAATTTTCCCGTTGTTTTGCGTTATTTTAAAGTTAACGGAGATATATGGAAGGAAGATGGAAAGTTCGGTTTTGTAATTGTTGATGAAGACGGAAGAATTAACGACGTTAGTAATAAATTATATTATTCGTTCGAAGATTGTTCGGATGTTATGAGAGAAGTTTACGTTGAAAAGAATAAAAAGAATATATTAATATTTAGAGAGATAAATTGCGGATTGAAACATTATAAATTTGCTAAAGTCAGTAAAATCGATTGACATGTATTTTAAGCACCCGAGTAACTGCATAATCGCCGGACCGTCGCAATGTGGAAAGACTACGTTAGTAAGAAAAATTATTCGTTGTAAAATTTATGAAAAACAGTTAAAGAAAGTTTTATGGTGTTATTCTGTATACTTACCGTTTTTTCGAGATGAAAAAGGTATTACATTTATGTACGGCCTACCTGAATCTGTGCAAGGATGGGATTTAGTAGTAATCGATGATTTGATGCACGAACTCAGTTCAAAAACTGCGTTTCTGTTCACAACAGAGTCTCACCATTATAATGTAAGCGTGATCCTGATAATGCAAAATCTGTTTCCGAAAAATAGAATTATGAGAGATATTACTTTAAATACGCATTATTTGATTTTGTTTAAAAATAATCGAGACGAAAGTCAAGTAAGCTGTTTGGGACGTCAAGCTTTCGCAGGAAAATGTAATTTTTTTATGGACGCATATAAAAAAGCGACAGAAAAGGATTTTGGTTATTTGCTGCTGGATTTTCATCCTAAAACAGACAAGAAACTTTCGGTGCGGGATTCGTGTTTTCCGGACGAACAAGGTATTTATTGGGTATACTTACCGATAAAATGAAGAACGTAAAGAAAAATTATCACATGTTGGCGCATTTAGCCAAAACTACTCCCTCTCAACGAAGAGCGATATTGAAAGAGGCTACTTCCGACCAAGTTAAAGTTTTGTGCGAAATATGTGATAATTTTCTGAGAGGAAATATACCTGCTGACGTTCATAAATTACGAAAATATAAAAAAGTAATCAGGAAATTAAGTGAAAAACGTGTTCCTTTAAATATCAAGAAAAAAAATTTTGATTAATCAATCGGGTGGATTCCTTCCTCTTCTACTGGCGCCGTTATTGTCTATGGCAGGAGGATTAATCGGTAAAGTAATAGGAAAAAGAATCTAATGGCGAAGCAAATGGCTCTGGTCCCTCCCGAGTTGCTGGCAGGATATCAAATTAAACCCGAAATAAGAATTGGAAGTAATATCGAAGAATTACTCGAGAGTACCGATTTATCGGACGATAGTAAAGTTAAATTATTAAGTCAGTTGATTTCGAGATATCAGAGAACCGTCCATAAGCCGAAGGAGCCTGTCAGAGTATCCGTTGTGCCCGATGAAAAACCGCCGGAGCTACCCGAAGAAAAACCACCTACCTCCGATAACGAGATGAGGATGCGTTTAGTAAACAGGTAGCTAGCTCTGTACCGCTCTGGGGGACCCGGGATCGAATCCGAACGGGTCGAATAATCCCCAGGAATTTTTCGGGGGGTGGTCCGTTCGGATACGTCAGGCCCCGTCCCTCACCACCCGGTCGCCCCATTGTGGGCCTGGCCGAACCCATAATGGGCCTACTGAAAAGAGGCCCTCTTAGTGCCCACAGGGCGGAAAGAGTTAAAAAAAAAAAAAAAAAAAAAAAAAAAAAAAAAAACCTCCGATAACGGTGAGGATGCGTTTATTAAACAAATAACTATATCTGTACCCCAGCTATATCAAAAATACATTCCTCATTTAATCGATAAACTGAGACAAAACGACTACGGATGGAATACAAAAGGTGAATTAACAGTTAGCGGCACTCCAGTACCACGAAGCCACATAATTGATCTGTTATCTCATTTGTTTCGCAATCGAAAAACATCTATTGCGCCTATCGGTTTTAACGTGTTTTGGGAAGCTGTAAGAAAATTAAATTTTCCTAGAGAGTGGATAGGAAATAAAAGTTT
>NW_027122372.1:0-31524 GCF_030686945.1 Centruroides vittatus | reverse complement strand
GTTTAGTTTATTTATATATATGTATACAGGGTGCATAGGAAAGTCCCTTTAACCAGAAAATTCTTGCGAATGGAGAGAGCTACAGCTATGCAAGTCAGATAACGGTATAGTAAAAGACTGCTCACGCCCGACCTAATGCAAACGACAGCAGTGCTCCTAGTGGCAAAATTTGGAAGATAGGCAGTGCAAATCAAAAACGAAAACAGATAAAAAAATCTTTCCAATTAGAAAGTTTTAGAAAATCAATTAATTAGTACAAAACAACATGTGGTTTACACAAATAAGATAAATTGTCGCCTGTATACCAAAAATATCCGAAAGTAATGCACGCTATTTTGTGTAAACGTTTGAAAGGAATAGCCATTGGTATGATGAAATACGCACAATTTATTTCATAAAATACGTACTTACGTCAATACAGTTTGATAACATCACACAAAAAACAACAGAAAGGCAGACTGTCACCCAGTGATAACAAGATAATGATGAGTATGTTCGAAAAGTTCTCCATTGCTCACGATACACGCCACTGTTATCAAACTGTATTGACATAAGTACCTATTTTATGCAATAAATTGTGCGTATTTCTTCATACCTATAGCTATTGTTTAAATGTTTACAAAAAATGGCGTGCATCGCTTTCGGGCATTTTTGGGCATACAGTCGACAATTTATTTTATCCGTGCGAACCACATGTCGTTTCGTACTAACTAATTGATGCTCTAAAACTTTCTAATTGGGAAGTTTGCTCTATCTGATTTCGTTTTCGATTTGCACTGCCAATCTTCCAAATTTCGTCACTAGGGGCGTTGATGTCGTTTACGTTAGGGACGTAGTCGCTTTACTCTACAGTTATCTCACTTGCATAGCTGTAACTTTCTCCATTCTCAAGAATTTTCCGGTTAAAAGGGACTTTCCTATGCACCCTGTATACATTACGTAGTGTTTGCATCATACATAGAAGTACAGTAAGACCCTGCTTTACGCGGGGGATGCGTTACTAGACGAGAAAGCGCTAAGCGAAACAGCGTTAAACGAGGTCATTTTAACAGAATAAATATGGATAGGAGAACCCGCGACAAAAACTAACCAAATTTTACGTTAATTTTAAGTTATATTATTATACAAATTAATATAAAAATATGTTAAATAACACACAAACATATGCACACGAAAAAGTAAAGTTCATTTTTTGTGATGATCCTCGCTTTTCTGAAATTTTTGTATTTTTGCACTAAAGTCGTGAAGTTTCATTTGTCGCTTTTCCCTTCCTTAAGCAAATGTCGGTCGCAGAAAATCGCATCCAAAACACCTCGTTTTGCTTTTGCACTTCTTTCAAAATCTAAAACGTTCTCTTCAAATTGATCAACGATTTCGATTATTCTTACCAAACTAAAGAAATGTGTAGAGGAATTTTTTGAGTTCTTCGTTTTCAGAATCTTTATTCTCTAGTTCCACGCGAATTCGTTGTTCTGCCAGTTCTTAAAGGCCATCGTTGGTAAGGCTTTCAGCAGAAACCTGCAGTAACTCGATATCCTACTCGTCTACATCTCCTAGTCAAGATGTATCGATTAGGTTTACAATTTGGTCAACCTAATAATGCAGCGATAGGCTCTCCTCGTTGAGAATTGTTGGATAACTTCAGCCGTAACTTCTTCCATACTTCGTGCATATATCAGTTAATTTACATAAGGACATTTGGGGCCGGTGCCTAGGGCCTCCACAAAACTATGTTTAAACAACTTTTTTTTTACTATTATTGCGACAGCCTAGTGTGGCCTTATCACATGCAAGGAAAACCAAACCTTGGATAAAACCTATAAAACATTGGAAAATTTTGGGAAAAAAATTTTACATAGGTATTTTTCAATTAAATTAAAATAATTAGTTTAACACAATAAAATATATGTATGTTTACAATAACCTTGTTTTTAAATGAAATTTACAACTTCCTAGTTGAAATCTAGTTGAAAGTACAGTGTGTTGTGTAAATTTTCTAAATCATTAAATTTGCCTACTCTTGAAGGGGGCCCCACCGAATTTGTGCCCAGGGCCACTGGATTAGTAAATCCGGCCCTGTGTACAGTGGGTGATCGGTTAACGAACAGTTCGAATAACGAACATTTCACATAACACAGAAAAAGAAGCGACATAAAATAGTGAATACCGATTGGTCTTCCCTTGTCTCCAGGTGACAATTCGAAACTTTTTCCAGCTCTGCAGATTGAAATTCTCCCTTTTAATTCCAGCTTTTTGTTTACCTTTTAGACAAATAATTTTTTATAGTCTTCTCGACACTGTCGGGTGGGTAGGGGGGACCGGGGCTAATTGTCACAGTTTTAGTCATTTCTAGTTTTAGAGTCAATAATATCAATTTACTTTTAATGTCAGATGTGGTAGCTGCATATTCGTAATGTGAACGTCTCTTTAATCCGAATAAATAAATCTGATAGACTTCCTCACAGCTATCAGGTCAGGTACTCTTTTATTAAAAATTACAAATGCATTTCGGGCCTATTTAGCGTTTAAGCCTCAGTGTAATGCTGCAGAAGTATTGAAAATAACAAAAAATCTAGTTAATTTACAAGAAACGCGCGTGTAGATGATTTTTACAAACACAAAAACTTCTTTACATACTTTTGAAGGCAGAGGAGCGCCTTTCAGATTCTTAATATACAAACATGGGTGTGGGTCTGGTGACAATAGCGCAAAGTAAAATTGACACGTAATTGACAAAAGTGCAGCGTTCGAGTAAAAATCTGGCAAACACATGGGTAATTGTCCGGGACAACAGTTTATGGTTTACAGATCAAATTGACGTTAAAACCCGTGAAGATTAATTTTTTATTATTATTATTTTTCACAATAACAGTGTTATATTAACAGTAATATTGTAGTAGTAGTGGTTTGGGCAGTTATGATCACCAAATTAATTTTTTTAATTACAAATTTGAATTAAATTGATTATATTTTAACATTAAAGGGAAGTTTCTGTATTAATTAATAAATGTTTTTATAAATTTAAATTAAATTGATTTTATTTTAACATTAAAGCAAAGTTTTTGTATTAATTATTGAATGTTTTTATAAGTTTGAATTAAATTAATTTTATTTTAACATTTTTAAAAAACATTCTGATTCGATCAAGTTATCATATATAGAAAACTTTCTGATTCGATCTAGTTTCTATACATAGAAAACTTTCTGATTCGATCAAGTTATCATATATAGAAAACTTTCTGATTCGATCTAGTTTCTATACATAGAAAACTTTCTGATTCGATCAAGTTATCATATATAGAAAACTTTCTGATTCGATCTAGTTTCTATACATAGAAAACTTTCTGATTCGATCAAGTTATCATATATAGAAAACTTTCTGATTCGATCTAGTTTCTATACATAGAAAACTTTCTGATTCGATCAAGTTATCATATATAGAAAACTTTCTGATTCGATCTAGTTTCTATACATAGAAAACTTTCTGATTCGATCAAGTTATCATATATAGAAAACTTTCTGATTCGATCTAGTTTCTATACATAGAAAACTTTCTGATTCGATCAAGTTATCATATATAGAAAACTTTCTGATTCGATCTAGTTTCTATACATAGAAAACTTTCTGATTCGATCAAGTTATCATATATAGAAAACTTTCTGATTCGATCTAGTTTCTATACATAGAAAACTTTCTGATTCGATCAAGTTATCATATATAGAAAACTTTCTGATTCGATCTAGTTTCTATACATAGAAAACTTTCTGATTCGATCAAGTTATCATATATAGAAAACTTTCTGATTCGATCTAGTTTCTATACATAGAAAACTTTCTGATTCGATCAAGTTATCATATATAGAAAACTTTCTGATTCGATCTAGTTTCTATACATAGAAAACTTTCTGATTCGATCAAGTTATCATATATAGAAAACTTTCTGATTCGATCTAGTTTCTATACATAGAAAACTTTCTGATTCGATCTAGTTTCTATACATAGAAAACTTTCTGATTCGATCAAGTTATCATATATAGAAAACTTTCTGATTCGATCTAGTTTCTATACATAGAAAACTTTCTGATTCGATCCAGTTTGCATATTTATAAAAACTTTTCAGTTCATTTCTTTAGTTTTTATAAAACATCTTGTAACAGTAAAGCAAAGTTTAATTAATATATTTTTTCTAATTATTAAATTTATTATTATGAAATTAATTTGCATTCATAATTTTTACAATTTGTTCTAATATAAAGAGTAAATTAAAACACGACAACTTTAAATAACATTTTAACAATAAAACAAAGAAAAATACAGAAATAGTTAAATATAATAATTATCTAAATTATATTTCTTACTTATTTATTAAATACACATACAATGTATTCATTTTGAAAATATCTGTTTTTGTTTAATTAAGAATTGTTCGTAAGATAGAATATCACAAAACGAACATTTCTTTTAAAAATATTTGTGGTAATAATAACTTTTTAAATATTATCCAATCTTAGACACCCAAGAAGTTCGATGTTTAAATAATTGTAGTTCTATAAATAAATAACGACTAACCCGTTACAAAGCTATACATCCACAAGAGCCGAATTATCGGGCTAGAGTTGGCTATAATAAATAAATAATTAATAAGACAATTCGTCACTAGAGCTTGGCGTTAGGCGCCATCTCTTACTAAACTTAATTATTATAATTAAATTAAATAAATAATTTGAATAATTTGGAACTGGAGGAAAAGAAATCGGCCCGAAGCGGGACTCGAACCCGCAACTTCTGCTATTCGTGTAGACACGTTACCAGTTACGCTACCCGGACCTTCAGTCCGATTGCCTCCTTCAGTCCGATTGCCTCCTCCAGTATATATAAGCTAACACGACGACCATCGACGGTCATTACAATGCTGGCTGGGGACACATCATGTGCCCACGTCCTCTCAAGGCACTCAACCGGCCATCGCAAGCCCGGCAAGGAGTATAAATATAAATAAATAACGACTAACCCGTTACAAAGCTATACATCCACAAGAGCCGAATTATCGGGCTAGAGTTGGCTATAATAAATAAATAATTAATAAGACAATTCGTCACTAGAGCTTGGCGTTAGGCGCCATCTCTTACTAAACTTAATTATTATAATTAAATTAAATAAATAATTTGAATAATTTGGAACTGGAGGAAAAGAAATCGGCCCGAAGCGGGACTCGAACCCGCAACTTCTGCTATTCGTGTAGACACGTTACCAGTTACGCTACCCGGACCTTCAGTCCGATTGCCTCCTTCAGTCCGATTGCCTCCTCCAGTATATATAAGCTAACACGACGACCATCGACGGTCATTACAATGCTGGCTGGGGACACATCATGTGCCCACGTCCTCTCAAGGCACTCAACCGGCCATCGCAAGCCCGGCAAGGAGTATAAATATAAATAAATAACGACTAACCCGTTACAAAGCTATACATCCACAAGAGCCGAATTATCGGGCTAGAGTTGGCTATAATAAATAAATAATTAATAAGACAATTCGTCACTAGAGCTTGGCGTTAGGCGCCATCTCTTACTAAACTTAATTATTATAATTAAATTAAATAAATAATTTGAATAATTTGGAACTGGAGGAAAAGAAATCGGCCCGAAGCGGGACTCGAACCCGCAACTTCTGCTATTCGTGTAGACACGTTACCAGTTACGCTACCCGGACCTTCAGTCCGATTGCCTCCTTCAGTCCGATTGCCTCCTCCAGTATATATAAGCTAACACGACGACCATCGACGGTCATTACAATGCTGGCTGGGGACACATCATGTGCCCACGTCCTCTCAAGGCACTCAACCGGCCATCGCAAGCCCGGTAAGGAGTATAAATATAAATAAATAACGACTAACCCGTTACAAAGCTATACATCCACAAGAGCCGAATTATCGGGCTAGAGTTGGCTATAATAAATAAATAATTAATATAACAATTTGTCACTAGAGCTTGGCGTTTTTTTTTTTTTTTTAAACTCTTTCCGCCCTGTGGACACTAAGAGGGCCTTTTTAGTAGGCCCATTATGGGTTCGGCCAGGCCCACAATGGGGCGACCGGGTGGTGAGGGACGGGGCCCGACATATCCGAACGGACCACCCCTCGAAAAATTCCTGGGGATTATTCGACCCGTTCGGATTCGATCCCGGGTCCCCCAGAGCGGTAGGCTGCCACCTTTACCGCTCGGCCATCCGGCCGTCAGAGCTTGGCGTTAGGCGCCATCTCTTACTAAACTTAATAATTATAATGACCGTCGATGGTCGTCATGTTAGCTTATATATACTGGAGGAGGCAATCGGACTGAAGGTCCAGGTAGCGTAACTGGTAAAGTGTCTGCACGAATAGCAGAAGTTGCGGGTTCGAGTTCCGCTTCGGGCCGATTTCTTTTCCTCCAGTTCCAAATTATTCAAATTATTTATTTAATTATAATTATTAAGTTTAGTAAGAGATGGCGCCTAACGCCAAGCTCTAGTGACAAATTGTCATATTAATTATTTATTTATTATAGCCAACTCTAGCCCGATAATTCGGCTCTTGTGGAGGTATAATTGTAGTTCTATTAAAAAAAAAATAAAAGTTTTTATATGTCCATTTTTTGTCAATTTTTGAGGATGTAGGCACTACCCCCAACTTTTCAATGTAAAATGATAAAATTTTTATGTATTGATACATTATTGCTTCGGTTAAGTTTAAAAAATTAAATTCAATATTTCCTCCTTGTAATAAATTATATTGTACTTTTTATATAAGTTGAATAAAATTTCATATACCTTACTATGACATTCCCAACTTTCAAAATTATGATCTTCATATGATAAATACGTCTCTTGTAAGAAATTTCCAAATTTAACAGATTTTTTATCTCGTGGTGATAAATTATAAAAAGTAATTAATTGATTAACAGTAGTAAAATTTCCTGATGGCGAGGGGAAGTACATTTATACATTAGTAGAATACAAATTATTAAAAAATTTAACAAAACAATGGTTGTAATGGTTGTTTTATAATCAATTACATTATAGTTTTACTTTGATGTATTTAACAATAAGTTAAATTACAATTTACTTTTTATATTAAAATAATAGTAATACAACGGTATATATATAATAAGCATTATTTTTTCAGTTTAATTTGATAAAGAAATGTAATGAATTTATTACAAAAATCTATAATTCTAAAATTGTTTGTATGTCTTGCTACAAACCCAATTTGTCTACATGAGGTGTTGAATGGAAGATTTTCGTCTGGAATCGTAAAAGCTTCGAAGTCAAGGATAACTCGTATATCACTGTTTAATGTTTTTATGACCAACAGTCAATAAGTTGAAATTCTTCAAAATCTATCGGCATGTCATTCTGTAATTTTATATAAATAAAAATTGGGATTAATATTATTTTATATTTAATAAGAAAATAACGAAAGGATTTCATACATAAACATTTCTTACCGACAATATAGAATGTCTATGATGTACCAAATGTTGTCTCGTCTTCCTATTTTTCATATTATATCACAATTATATTCAATTATTTCATCCATTTTAGCAAATTGTTAATGTGAAATCTATAAAAACATAATTTTTAAAATTTATATTGTAATTGAATTGGAATAAAACTTTTCTTTTAAAATTTACAAAATTTAGTTACTATAATGATATAAAAGTAAAAGATATATTACATGAATTTTACTAAATTGTACAGTGGCAATAATGATAATAATAATATTACAAAATGGTCTTTCTTCAAATCAAATTTATACTGTGTGATCCAACTTATTAAACTTTGAATTACTATACGGTTTATACCGAACCATAATTTCTTTGAAATAATATTTATTTAACTGATAAACTCTAATTAAAGATGTTAAATTTATAAAATAAAACTGTGATTATATACATTTTTTTTTATTATAAACTCATTTCACCTCAATGAAAATTATTATATAACAACGAACTTTAAAAATAAATTTTACAACAATAAGGTGGTTTATTTTTAAAACAACTTATTTAATTAAGCTAACTAACACTATCTGTATCAGTTATATATTATAGTACGTACAATTAAATTAGTTTTAAATATATTTTAAAAATTTATATATAATATGATTACATTTATTTATTTAATATTAACTTATTATCAATAATATTATCATTTTAATTAATTTCTATACATTTAAATTTATATTACTGAGTATTTATTTAAATATAATTAAGAAATAGTTTAAAGAATATTAAACTCCAAGAAAACGAACCTCTGATTGTAATTCCTAAAAATTTGTTTTTCACATGATAGATAGAAACCCTAGAAATAATTGCTGAATTCTTCTGTCTAACTGTTAACTTTTTAGAAATAATACATTTGTTATAAAAATGAATTTTGCTGAACTTTTCCCTTCAGTTTATTTGAAACATGACATATTTCTGCAAGTAAGAGAAGTAATTAATTTACATAAAGTCGGCAAAAAATTTTCGTATTCCAGAAATAAGTTATATAGTACTTTTAAACTCTATCACTTCGCACCTACTCCCTAAAATTTTGTTTCTCATATGATACATATAAACCGTGCAAATAATCTACAGATAAAAAGAAGAAATTATAAGTCATTTGAACAGTTTATAATAAATTTTATTTTAACAATAAGTTTAATATATTGTGTTTAGCTATCAAATTGTCGTGGCATTTCATTGATTATTCCCGAACACGAACCAATTAGCAAAAGGTGGCAATTTGTCGTATCGCTGACCTTTCATTAAATTTATGTTTGTTTGGTGCAATTTCCGAAAAAAATATAACGTCATGAACGCCGTAGGCAATATCGACGTTACTTGGAAAGAATTAAGTGATAAATGCATAAACGAAGTATGGAAGAAGTTATGGCTAGAGATATCCAAGAATTCTCAACGAAAAAAGCCTATGGCTGTATCGTTATGTTGTCCAAATTGTCATTCTAATTGATACAGCAAGACTAGGAAATGTAGACGAGCAAGATATTGGGGATTTACTATAGGTTTCTGGTAAGAGCCTTACCAACGAAGACCATCAAGAACTGACAGAACAAGGAATTCGTGTAGAACTGGAAAATAAAGATTCTGAAGATGAAGAACCCAAAGATTTTCTCTATAGTTTTCCTTAGTAAAAGTTTGCTAACGATAAACGAAATCGTTGATCAAATTGTACCGAATGATTCAAAGTTTGATAGGAGTGACAAAGCGAAACGAGGCGTTTTGGATGCCATCTTCCGCTACCGACATTTGCTTAAGGAAAATAAAAAAAGAAAGCGACCGATGAAACTACACGACTTCATCGCAAAAAAAACAAAAATTTCAGAAAAGTCAGGACCTTCGTCACAAAAAACTAACTTTACGTGTCTTAGCGCATATGTTTATGTGTTATTTAACATATATTATTATGCAAAAATTTATATAAAATAACTCAAAATTATAGTAAAATTTGCTTATTTTTTGGTCGCGTGTCCCCCTATCCCTATATACTCCATGTTAAAATGGTCTGGTTTAACGCTGTTTTGCTACCGCTTTGTCGTCTAGGAACGCATCTCCCGCGTTAAGCGAGGTCTCACTGTATTCGATATATTACCTTTAAAAAATGTACTGGTCATCATTGATAAATATAATTATTTAGGTGGATTATTCATAAATTTCACGTATAACGTTTCGAAAATTTAATGTTGCCTGTACAAATTTGATATGCTTTTTCCAATAAATCTATAAAATTGATCACTTTTAATTAATAAAATCAAGAATAAAAAATCTGTTTGTACAATACTCCAACGGAATGTGATGAAATGACAAATTTAAATGATTTATTTCAAATTACAAATTACAATAAACAACATAAACTTCGCACAAGCCATTTAATCCGAAATGAATTTCTCTTCTATAAACAAATCTAAAGATTTATTAAATGGATTTAATTGGCATGTGTACTTTATTGCCACATAAATTTCATTTGATTATTTTAAGTAGAAATACACATAATATCTCTGCATATCTGCTTACCCATTTTAGTTTATCTAAACTTAAATTGATTTATCTAAATATTCGTGCAGCTAACTGCATTGAATTCAAGGTCTCGTTTAGTGCTGCAACAGATGACGTAAAAATAAACATCGCCGGTTAGTAAGAACTGCGTACTTCAGTATCCTACGACCTTTAGTTGAATAAGGTCCACGTGAGTGAATCCATATCTAAATAATTTGATTGGCAATAATACGAATTTTGAAATCATGAAGATTTTACATTTTTTACAGAAGATATCTCGTATAACAGCAATTCATTACGTCGAGGAATATACAGACAAAGAGAAATTCGGCGGTAGATTCTACAAATTTTACCAGAACATCGTAGAATTTTTTCTTTATTTTAACATGATCTTGACGTTATTTATGACGTTGCGAATCGACGTCGTCTGTGACGAAATTATCTCACATTTTTCTGACATAGCCGAGTTTTTCATGCCGACCTTTTTGATGACGTTCATTTTAGCCTGTTTCCAATTTAGTCTCTTTAAAAGGGTTAAATATCCGAATCCGATCGAAATTACTGGCGACGTCGAACCGAAGTTGTATCAAAATATTTTCATTTCACTTCTTCTCGGTTCCATTTTCTTTATTTTCTACATAATGTCCGCAGTCTTTTACATCGATTTATATGTGTTTCCCGTTTGGTCGACAAAATCTTTGCTCGAAGGAGTTTTTTGTCATATCGATATTACTTTCTTTTTGATCTTCAATGCTTATAATTTTTTCACTTTGGCATTCTCTCACATTATTCTATTTTCTTTCGTCTCTGACTACTTGAAACGACTAAATTATACATTTCTACAGATGATTAAAGGTCCTGGAAATGTTGAAAGTTTCGAAAATATCTTACGACGTCATTCCCGAATTTGGTTGTTTATCGAAGATATAAATGAAATAGGGAAGTACTTCTTTCCTTTAATCTATGGTTATGCCATTTATTATTCAAGTTTTTGTATATGTCTTGGGATTTTCTGGGAATTAGATCCATATTTTAAAGTAGAACTTTTAGTAGAATTCCTCGTTTTGTTGTTTATAAGCATCGTGGTTTCTTATGCATTATCAAGAATAAATGCTCAGGTGAGATAAAAAATAATTAACGTAGGATATAATGAATGCCGTTTCAATTATTTATTGTAATCGTTTATTAATTAGCTGTACGGCAATTTCCACCAATGCAACATTTTATCCTCGAGTCGTTGTTCTCTTTTGTATAAACTCAAGGTAGTTCATAATTTCGTTTCCTTATATTACTATATTATTATTAACACGATGTGTAATTTATACTTGTATATTAATTCTTGTTAGATCTTGAATTTCATGAAACGGTTTGGAAGAACACCAATTGGTTTCTCTGTCGGAGGACTTTTCTGTATAAAAAAGAATTTCGTCATCAGAGTATGTAATATTTAAATTTTTATTTGTATATTATTTGAATTCCGCAACAATTTCAGATCAATGGACAAAGCGATACTTTGAAAAAATTGCTGCGAACATAATCTATTTGTATTTTTAGATGATTAGTGCCATTCACTCGCTTCTGTCGTCCCTGGTAGAACTGGCAACTACAAAGAATGAGGCATGCAAGACGCAAATTACAAATCCTGGAAATCTGTCTTTTGCTGATGGAAATCGATAAAAATCAATCTTGATCAAAACTTGCACAAGTTACACTTTAGCAGCTGAATTATGTTTTGTTAACGTTACATGTGGTAATTATTAATTGCATAGGATTTTTCAAAATGTCTAGTTTATAAATAGAGAGCATTAGTTTTTCCTAACTTCGATTATTAATTTTTACAATGCAGTACAGATGATATAAAAAATGATTAAATAATGCAGGCAGAGAAAAAAGTGAATCGAAATGAAAAACTAATATGCTGTATACGAAACACTGTTTTATTTTAAATTTATATAAATTTTGTATTGTTTTATTTTAAATGCGAGAAGTTAAAAACACGAAACTTACCCGCACGGTGTTAGTATCTTAGTATCATTTATTATGGTTTTTCTCATTGTTACAGGTTTTCAAGGTGTCTTCTATTTTATGAGTGTTTCAATTGTCGAAATTAATTTCATTGTTTATGCTCTGTATTAGAATATTTAGCGACTTGTTTTCATTTTCATTCTACTTCTTTTCTGCCGAAACATCACATTTGTATTCCTTTTTCCCGGTTGTTATATATAACAAAAGAAAAGTATGGCTATCGATCATAATAATAACCACTCAAAATTTTTACATTTTTGACTCAGCGACATTCAAATGTCGATAAATGCAAAAAAATTCTGCGGTTTTTCTGTATGTATGAATGTGTGTGGTATGATTTTGTTTTCCCACTTCGAACCTCACGACACTATTCCATATCATTATTGAAATATCATATCTTTTTGCAGAGGTGAGCCTCTGTTAAAATATCGTAAAATTATTTATTTACTCCTTGTATCAAGTGGGACTTATTCAGACTGATAAAGTGATGTTTTGGTGCGGGTGGCATTACTTCGATTAGTTCGCAAATCATACCAACGTTTAGACATGATAATTTTTTCAATTGTCTCATAATAAAGTGTTATTAGTGTAATATTAAAAGATCTTAAAAAAGTATAAAGGTCTTTCTTCGCTATTCGTCTTATTGTATGATAGTAATTTATACATTTATCGATATAGGAATCAGGTATTCTTATCATCTTAACGTTGCTTTAAAACGATAAATATTCATCGTGCTTACTTCTTACTTCAATTATCTGCTGTTAAATGTAATAATGAAAACGCCGATTTTTCTCCTATGAAAGGGTTATAAGTTGATTTTGACATGTCTGATAATTTTCTAGCTTAAGTAATTCTGTTTTAAATATACTGATTAGTCTAGAGTGAGATTATAAAGACACTGTATTTAAACAAGGTTTATTGACGACCATAGGTGCTAAATTTCAAATAACAGATAAGTGTAGTAGAATCGATATGTAGTTCGAATTATTTAGATCACACGTGCTTTATTTCAATTCGGAATACGAATCTATTAATTTGAATTTTCTAAATTATAGCAGCGTTAGCAAAGAAAAAATGAAATGCACAGAGGGATAAATGAATGAGAGAAAAAAAATTGATAATATATAGCAATGTTAGTGACAGTAGTATTCTCGATCGTTAAATTGTAGCTCTGGAAACAACGAATTATTAAATCCATGTAAATGACGCTCTCAAAATAGCTTTTTAATCCACCAGAGTTTCTTTTGGCATTTTTTAATGAAATCATTTTTTAAAATCATCAATGGTTGACTGGAGTACAACATTTTACTGAACTATATATGCCGTTGTTACATTTCCGTTTGCTTTTCGCCAGAAATTTTACTTATGAGTGTTCTGGCATAAAAGCATAAAACAGAAACTGAACCGAAAGCTGATCTATGATTCAGTTTTCAATGAGCTATTTTCACCTGACGAAGAGTCAAGTGATGCAGTGAAAACACTTAGAGCATAACAGTTTGAAAAAGATTTGTTAGTTAACAAACGTAGAAAGTAGTAATCTGTAATTAATTATAAGAGTAATTATCAGACAATGAAATTACATTTTCTGATTAAAGTGTTGAATGTTAAAAATTACTTTACTCGAATAATTTATCAACCGTATGATTTATTTTAGATATTTCTTTACACGCACCCACAATACGTAAAGTAGCCAACACTTATATATGCTTAAGTAAATGAAAATAATTTAGTTATAAGATAAGCTAATTCATTCGTCCAGAAAACTGGAATAAATTCACACGTACAGAACGCTCCAAGTTTTTGTTATTAGGTGTTGAATATTCCAAATTCTATGTTTGAAGTTCGTGGAAATGGAGAGTGTAGGGTAAAAGAAATTAATTTTCTTATTATAATATATAACGTTTGCCTATTGAAAACAGTAAATTTGTGTCTTACTTAGAGAAGACTTGGCATTTGACGTGTACGATGGAAAAACGATGAAGTTATGATACAACCGTTGTGTCCAGGATATTAAAGGTCCTGGAAATGTTACTGCGCTGTTTTTTTATGCATGCCAATGATGAAAATTCTTTTTAAAATTAAATACAGTCAAACCTGTTTTTATGCGGTCTTTTTTCGTGCGATTTCTTATTTGTGCGACTTTTTTATGCGAATTTTTAATTTGTGCGGGTTTTTTTTGTGCGATTTTTTATTTGTGCGGTATAGTTGGCGACTAGTCTCGTTCGATTCGTTATGTCTTACGTTGACTTATTATAGCTAAATAAAGTTATTACAGCATAAATGAACTTATTATAGTAATATTATTGCATGAATATGCAAAAAATGAAATAATTTATTTTTTAAGTAAAAAAAACACGACCTGGAAAAAATATGTAAAACAGACGATAGACCAGACGATGCAGTCAAGTGCTGACATCTGTTGTCAATAAATTCTATTTTGTACGGTTTTGAGTTATTTTCTATGTGAGACTTTTTTTATGCGGTTCCCTATTGACCGCATAAAAAAATAATTTTTTAATTGTGTTGCGAAAACTATTTTTTATAGCCACTCGTGAAGTTTCGTGCGATTTTTTTAATGCGTTTTTTTATGCGGTCCACCGCATAAAAACAAGTTTGACTGTATCGGTCAATGGCGAAAACATATGTAATAAATCTGAAAATGAATATAAAAATAATTCTATTTTTTTATTTGTTTTGTTGTTTCTTAGAGTTAAATTTATTTAAATTTATTATATGTAAAATAAGTTTATTTACCAAATGCTAATATTTTAAACAGCTTTCATATTTCAGTGTAAATTTGAAAAACGAATTTTAAAATTTTAAATAAAAGATATACTAAAATGTTCTTTTATTTAGAATGATTACGTCACTTTACAGAAAGTAGAACACGAGACGACATTCACCCACATTTCAGTCTGGGGGAAAGGCCTTCCAGGCGTCATACTTGTAAACATAACAACCTTTACATCATCTACCATTTTGGACGAAATTTGTTAACTGTAAATTATATTTTGTTGAATTTGATTCACAGGTTGGAAAAAATCGTCATGACTTAAATGCCTGAAACTTTAAAAAATTATATAAAATTGAAAATAAATTTAAAACTTTTGAAAAAATCGTAACGGATAAAATATCACAAAAGAATTTAATATAAATTTGAATAAATTTTTTTATTTACTAGACAAACTGTTTAAATTTTTTTTTCGTAAACGAAAACGAGAAAAACGCGTGGGAAAATTGTTAAAAAATTTCCCACGCTCCTTCTCCACAACTAAGTGGTAGCACAATGTCTGACTGTTCCACTGTTAGGAGGTTAATTACTTAATCATAAAAATTGCTCGTCATCGAATTTATCAAAGTATTGAAAAGCTCTTATCCTATTGAATGCAATGCTAGTGACGACAATCTTTCCTCTGACTGCGTGTTTCTAACCAATGTATCAATTTGTTTCATGGTTGAAAAACTGTGCTCAGAAGGCGCACTGCTAAGGGTACCATAAAAATTAATAATGTTAAATCATATAATTCTTTTATTACAATTTTGTTCACATCGTTGATAATTATAATAATTTTATGTCTAAGAGTAACTTGCCAATATATAGTCTGGACACGAATATAAATATTGCAATTCACTAAGTAATATAGACAATAAAAAAATTTTCTATTCAATTTACTTGATTTAACAAATTAAAAGTCACTTGAGAAAATTATTTTTTATGATTTTTAAAATTATAAACATCTAACAGTAATAAAAGTTCAAAAGATTATATGTCTGAAAATCTGTCAATATAATTCTAATTAAAAGATAATTATAATTATATATTTAATTATATAATTAGCTTTGTAAAGAAACGAATAAAAAATAATAGAATGTTCTTTACTTTTTAAATCTTAAAACAATGCACTTAGTCAAATAGCTGTATGCAAGTGGCTAATGGATAGAATTATTGGAAGCGTTAAATAATATTCTGGTGTAGCATCCACCAGCAAAACCGCCAGAGGTTGGTGCTCTGTAAAGCCCCTGCGTATAATCTGGCTGCTTTACGCCATTTAGATATTTCGCCGTGGAAGCTGTCCCGTACTATAAACTACAGCGTTTTTATTGGGAATATGCATATACGAATTTATATTCGAATATTCAATAGCAACCTTATCATTGTTTTTCACATGTACAACAATTTGTAGCGGTAATAATATTATAATATTGTATATTATGCGGTTATAATATGATATTAATTTTAAATAATTCGAAATACATTAAAATATGAAAATAATCGCGCAATATGCCCTTATATTTCAGAAAATACAAAGGAAGCGGCGTTTACGCAGCTTCCATTAACTACGCGCCACATGTGTTAATGCAATGAATTCATATGATCGATAGATTTAAATTCGCTTTTCATAAAAAACACATATAGCTCTGGTGATTTTTATTTTAATAATTGAGTATACAATATATACGTGTACGTACACAAAACATATCAATTTTAATTTTAAAAAACCTTAGTAGTATAGATTCGATGCAAACTGGGGTATAAAATTAAATTAATATAGATTTTAATGTAAATGAATGATACAAACTGGGTTATAAAAATAAAGAGGATTACGCTCTACTCTGAAGTGAAGTCAAAAATTGTTCCTTATCAGCATCAAAAAATAATTCCCCTCCTACCTCACCCATCTAATAATCATCTCCTTCCATCAATAAAGTTTAATTTGTTAGAATTCCTACCTCACCCATCTCCCTCCATCAATAAAGTTTAATTTGTTAGAATTCCTACCTCACCCATCTCCCTTCATCAATAAAGTTTAATTTGTTAGAATTCCTACTTCAAGATAATTACAAAAATCCCTCCCCACCATCTGTGAAGTAGGTTCTATTTATAAAAATTGTCTTATACCCTGATTTTGAAAATTCTTTCCCACATCCCTAATGACCTTAGACGTTTTTGTAGTAGCCTCTGTTTTTTTTTTAAATGAGAGATTTATATCTACCCCGGCTTTAAAATAGATGATGAAAATTCTTTGCAATGTCCTTAGAGTAATTACAAATTCACCTTTCTAACATCCTTGAAGTAGCCTCTCTACCTGAAGCACTTCTTTACCAATGCCTTCATATGCCTTTGTTTTTGTAAGAAGAACAGAAGTAAAATCCTGTGCTCTTTTTTAAGATGTAAGTTTTTACTAATGATGTTAGAAATATCAGAATATATTTCTAGATAATACAATTGACTCTTTTTAAGATTTAATAATTTTTATTTTTAAAAAATCTAATATAATATTACAGATTTTTAATTTTCTTCTTCTTCTTCTTCTTCGTCGAATTTATTTAACCGATCCATTATGTCATCAACGATGTTACTAATATCTTGAAGTATATAGACTAACAAACTATGAGAATTTTCGGTAATATATTTATGATCTAGTTTCTGATATTTTATAATGTAACACCAGAAAAGATGATATTTGAAATCATGAATGAAATCTTCGTTCAGTATTTGATAGCGAGAAACTAAATCCCAGTGGAGATAATCTTTTAATTCCCTCAGTGTATCTGTTTTTAATCGTTGATATTTTAAAACTATTCTCATATTTAATTTATCAATATATTTCTTAACAAAATTATCAGAGAGAAGCTGAAATTTTGCTATTTTATCCCAATTAAGATATTCTGAAAAATTATCTATGAATTCTTCATCTAATACTTGATGTTCAGAAATTAAATTCCAGTTTGCATGTTTAATATGTTTTTTGATGAATGTAGTAGTGAATATATAATTTTTCCATATTAATTCCCAGTTTAAACTATCTGCAAATTCAGAAATGAAGTCTCGACTTAAATCAGTTTTTTGGCTTATAATTTCCCAGTTAACAAAGTTTTTAAAACGTCTGATGTTATTTTCATCCATGGGTAAACTCGAGAATTTTTTCCATTCCAGTGAAGTAATGTATGTGTAGTCTATAAAAAAAATTCGATATTAGGATAAAGTTTTTATTTTTTTTTTTACATAAACATATTATTGGTTACAACATTTTTAAAAAAGTACAGTAATGATTATTACAGTTGATTACTACAATTAACACAACCGCATTTTATAAAATTCTTATTACATAACAGTATTGTTATCTGGTTAGTTAGTATAAAAAATTTACAATAGTATTTCTTATTCTCCGGTAATTTAAATAATCCGGCCTTATTCACAGCTTGTTTTAAACAAAGATATGTTTTACTCGAAACACCATGTATTAAACAAGTTTTTGAATTTCGTTTCCTCTTGTATAATAATATATAACCGTATTGAGGGTATGATGATATCAGAAAATCTGGAAGAATTTAAATATAAAAATTATAATGCCCAAACGATGTCACATCTATACCATTATCAGAAATAAATTTTTTATCATAAAATGGTGAGAGTGATATTTTATTCTGAAGATATGTTGTCACAACATGATTTTTACTTTTAATTCCAAACTGCTGATTTCTCAATAGTCGACTATTAAATAAAACTTCTTTATATTTTTCATGGTGAAAGGTTTTAACAACGGATTTTTTAATTCCTTTAGCTGTTTTTTTATTTTGATTATCAAAAATATATGAATACATTTTTGGTTTTAATGAACAAAATTCTATTATAGGTTTAGATGATGTCTCATCTTTAAAATATCCTAGTTTATTTTTGTTCCTTACATCAAATAGTTTGTGTGTAGTTGGATAGTTGCTAAAATCGAAAATATCTGGAAATGATTTAAAGTCCTCATATATGTCATCTGTATGGATTTGAAGCGTTAGTGAATCGGTATCGGTATATAATAAATTTACATTTTCACCATATTTATTTTTAAATATTTTATAAAATGTTTGATACATATGCAATTTACTTAATTCTAATACACAAAACCCTACATAAATTGGTTTATCCAAACATAAGTTAATTTTTTTCATTTTAAAAATTGTGAGATTATCATTAATAATTTGGAAATTTTCGAGAGATATCTGGGATAAATATTTCCGACATTGATTTTCAGTTGTAGCTGTTTTTAAATTTAAGCGTTTCCTTACATTTTGACAGGTCTTCCCAAAAAAGCTGTTATTCATTAATTTAAAAAAAGATTTATCGAAATCATTTGTTGATTCCTGGCGTTTTTTGTTATTAAAAAGTACATATTTTTTAAGCCAGGGCTCTTGGTTAAATCCGAGCACTCGATGAATTTTAGTTAATATTAACCCCTCTTCTAAATAAAATTTTAAATTTCTATAATGAATTACATAATTTTGTTTATCAAAAAGAGTTGGAATTAATTTCTTATTATTATTATTATATTTTAAATTTAATTTAGTTAATATTGATTTTTGATAATTTGATAATAAATCATAAGGAATGATGAGGTGTTCTGGAGCTAGTGGTAAGTCATTATGACGCTGGTGAATATTTGGGGGATATTTTAAATCAACTTCTAAAATATAGCCTATATCATTTCTATCGGGGATATTACGAATGTCTAAAGCATTTATCTCATCCTCAGATAACCATCTGAAATTATTTACAGGTAAATAAGAACTCATTACAAATCCATAGAGATTATTAGCATCTATCGAAATGATATAGTTATGTGGTTGATTTTTATCATAGGTTTTTGGAATTAGAGGGTTATTAGCTTTAGCAAATCGTTTTCCGCAGAGACATAGCCCCCCTCTCATCCCCCCCTCAATAAAAAGATACATATTAATATCTCGAAATAATTCTAGCTCGATTTTTGTCATTTTTAACCCGCAATTCCAAGTTAGGTCTGGAGCTGTTATGAAATATACTGGATCTAAATTATAATACTTTAAACTTAATTTTCTAAAATTTTGGAATATATCAGCTAATAATAAAGTGTCAACATATTGATATAATTTTAAATAATCCTTAAAATTTTTACAATGAAATTTTTCCCAAACTAATTTTGCATGCTGGTAATCATCATCACTAATATTTTCTCCAGATAATTCATTATAAAAATATTTTTTTGGGGGTAAACATCTCTCGTATAAAATATCCTCGTTTTTAAAATAAGAATAGGGAAAAATTCCTTTTCTTTTTAACAAATTTTTATTTTTGTTGTTATAGAAAAATTGATTAAAAATAGGAAAATTATAATTTGCATTTTTTAAATTTTCTGTTAATCTATCTAGCGAGGAATTTAAAAATTGATAACTATCAATGAATTTAAAATGATCTAGAGTAAACGTTGTAAATTTTTCTGAATTTACAGGAATAATCTGAATTCTCGAAAATAGTTTTGGGGGGATATTTTTGAAAATCAGATGAGAGTCATAACCTGTAAAATTATGTAGTATAATGGGAATAAATTTTTTGAATCTATAATTCAAATTGCAGTGATTATGGGACATTCCCCGAAATTTCCCTGTCAGGTGATCGTGGTCTCTTACTCTGATATCATCATTATTAAACCCCTCCTCACATATATGACACTGATGTTCATAATTATCGGGAATAGTATCTATATTCATTTCTACATAAGTATTTATTTTATCTAATAAAATATTTAATTGATTCTGAATATCAAATAAAAAATGCTTAATAGGATCTTTACCACAATAAAAATTACAATATAATAAAGTATCATCATTTTCAATAATAACAAT
Source organism: Centruroides vittatus (assembly GCF_030686945.1). Taxonomy (NCBI): domain Eukaryota; kingdom Metazoa; phylum Arthropoda; class Arachnida; order Scorpiones; family Buthidae; genus Centruroides; species Centruroides vittatus. The sequence continues at coordinate 10,815 of NW_027122372.1, read as the reverse complement.
AGAATAACATATAGGTTTATGAATCTGAATAGTTTTAGTAAAACTAGAATTTAGATTTACAGCATCTACGTGAACTTCCTCTAGAATTGATTCAAAATCTGCAAAAATCACTACAGGATGATATAATTGCTTTTCATAATTACTAAATTTAGCAATCGCCTTTTCTCCAGTCGGAGTAGAAACTTTTTGATATTTATAATTAGAGCATAATTTTATGTGCTCGTTTAAGGTATGGCTTCTCTGGAAGCCTATTAGACAGCGGGGACAGAATTTTCTAATCCCTGATTTTTCAGACAATAGTCTGTTAAAGTTTCTAATTAGAAAATAATGGGATTTATATAATAACAAATTAATTTCTTTTTCAAATTGATATTTACTTATATAAATAGGGTAAATTATTTCTTTTTCGTATCCGAATACTTGAATTTTCAAACAATTATTTTTTTCGAATGAAGGGATATTTTTAATATTTACTGGAAATTTTAGAGTATTTGTATTTAAATATTTCAAAAATTTCCTATACGAATAAATTGAATTTTTGTTATTAGTATTTGGATACAAACTAGCAATTATACAGTATAAAAAACAGTAATTATCACTACATTTAATATTCAACAAACAATGCTTATTTGATAGACGTTTGGGTAGGATGACCCCTGCACACCCCCCATTCTCAGCCTTATAAATTCCTAAATGAATATCCACAAATATAATTTCTTTAATAATCCACCCAGACCCATTTTTAATAAACTGATCAATGAAGTTTAAAATTGTGTCGAAAGCATTTGTTAACCTTTCATTGATCATATATTGAGATAAAATATGTTCTACCCGACTGGAGAAAAATATGTCTTGAGTAATAATCTCATCCTCCAAATATTTTATAAATCTTATCTTTAAATTTAATAAAAATTTCATTCTCGAAATTAAATCATTATTAGTTAAAATACTATAAATAGTACCTCTAATATTTTCAAGTAAAATACTCGGATCGCTATAATTAGAGATAAATGCTCTATAACTTCTCACATAACCTTTGAACGCTGTTTTTCTTAATGCAAATGTAAAAGCCATATTACCATAGAATAAATTTTATACACTTAAAATATAATATTATATACTTAACATAGTATTAATTGAACACTGTTGTTCTTAATGCAAATGTGAAAGCCATATTACCATAGAATAAATTTTATACACTTAAAATATAATATTATATACTTAGTATTAATTGAACACTGTTGTTCTTAATAAATTTTATATACTAAAAACCGTTATACACTTAAAACATAGTATTAAAACTAGAACTTTAAATTTTACTGTACTCATCCAAATGTTCTTGTATGGCGTTAAATGCTTGTTTATACTTCTTGAAGTCAGTCACCTTGATATTATATTTGTTGGGAGGGTATGACCCTCTGGATTTGCTTAGACACACATAAAAATTTGCCTTAAACTCCTGTATCTCAATTCTCTCCGAATCGCTAATTTTAACTTTAAAGTCAGGAATTTTTGGTTGCTTACTTTTCTCCTCAGTTAAATCCAAATCAAATCTCTGTTTTTTTTCGGTAGTCTCCCCAGTTTTTGTTTTTGAAGTTCTCTTCTTACTTGTCTTCTTTTCGAAATCAAAGTCAAATTCTAGAATTAGTTTATAAAAATATATAATTTAAATTAAGATGAGTGATATTATTACTAAAATAGAATTACGTACCTCCGTCCGACGACATTTTTTCTTTAGCACTAGAAGAAATAACGAGTAGAAGAATCACTAGGTGAAGAATCGATGAGTGAAGTTTTTAGGAAAAATTGCTCCCTTTTTATCCCCTGTTAGTGGCCTACACTCGTGTTTGAGGTGACGCATGCAAGTAAATTAGGGCACATCCGTCTTTGAAGGTAACGGTTGAAACTAAATTAGGACATATCTGTCTTCGAAGGTAACGCTTCTTAATAGCTATGAGGAAGTGTCATCGACCCTAGGTCATTGGGAGTGTTTGTGTGTTTTCCTGGTTAGGTTATTAACCTTCAAGAGTTGCAGTCATCAAGCTTAAAACAAACTATCTATCCTAAATTTACGAACTTTTTTAATAATCCCCCTATTGTTATACTAACTGCTAACATGATGAAAACAAAAACCTTCTGAAGAGTATAATATAATATTTTTAAATATAGCATGGAAAATAACGAGGAAAGTTGTGTCGAGGTGAGTGAGGAGAGTGCAGCTGCGGCATATAGAGCCATGATTAGAGGAGTGAAGAATTATGATAAGAATAAAAGCACCACTCTAATCATGGCTGTGATGCCGCAGGGTGCTTACATCCCATACAGGGTCCACGATAGATATTTAGCCCAGCAGAGGTGGGTGGCTCTAACGGGTAGGAGTGAAAGAGGGATAATTAGAGCCATCGCACCTCAGCTGGAAGAGGTGGACTCTGTATCTTTATATAATATCGGGGAGGGCCCACACTCTCCTCTAGAATCACCACCATCGACATCCTCGTCATCATCATCCTCGTCGTCATCATCATCATCGGACAATGAGGGGTCTAGTTCTTCTGAGGATGAAGCTCCTTCTACAAAAAGACAGAGGAACTAGAACCCCCTCATAAAAAACACATCAAGGAATTAAATCATTTCAGCATAGTATCTTCATGAGAACAAAAGTGTCAATGGCATCATTCATCATCTCATTTAAACTCTATTATTTAATGTAGCTTTGCTTAGTGATACCAGTATTCATTTTACTTACCGAGTGTAGTCTAACAATCTATTCGCGTGTTTTAGTTTTATGTTTATTACACATGATTTTACAAATTATTTTTTAATGGTATGAATTGTAACTCGTGGTATTCTATATTTAAATTACCACTTTTAAAAAAGATGTAATCACATGGTGTAATACGATACTGCTTAATCAGAATTTTACTCGGCACAGACAGATACTTTATTTTTAAATACATTTTAGAATTTTTATTTAATTTGATTTTAGTAGTAATTTTATAACTGGTGATTAGATCTGTTTTAATGCATTTTATACCTGGTAATGTGGAGTACAATATTTTATATTTAGAAAAATGTGTCATGTTTTGTAATAATTCATCCTGTAATTGTTATATTCTAATTGGAGTCTATAGTATTTAAAGACAGCACAAAATTTAAAGTGTGTCAAACATTTTCATTAATTTTTATTTTCACATTTTAACATGATCTTTACATACAAAAACTTTTTTGTAATTTGTATTCATTAAAAATTGAATGTAGAATTTTTCTGTTAAATAAACTGTGTTCTCAATCAAAAATTTATTTTAAAATTTTTATTACACTCTCCTGTGGAATCATTTTAACATGATCTTTACATACAAAAACTTTTTTGTAATTTGTATTCATTAAAAATTGAATGTAGAATTTTTCTGTTAAATAAACTGTGTTCTCAATCAAAAATTTATTTTAAAATTTTTATTACACTCTCCTGTGGAATCATCATAAAAAATATTAATGGAGGAATTATATAACATCATAGCTGAGTTAATCAACTTCCTATCATATGCTTTAAAGTTGTTTCGGATAAAAACCATATTTTGTATGAGTCAGTTTGGTAGATGTCTATATTAAAATTTAAGAATTCAATTTTTGTATTGATGATGTCATATAAACTAAAGCTAAAATCATAAATCACCAGTATATTAAGCTGGATGAGAAAATCCTCTAGCTATTCTCACAGGTCAACCTGAATGCGGAAGTTTTTATCAGGGTTGTCAAGTTGATGGGTGAGGGAGAAATCCCCTACCCCTGGGTAAGAAACACGGAAGTAATCTTTTTTCTATAAATACTCGACAGACATTCACTAGCTTTTAGAGAAAAATCACGGTAGCAACCACTGGAGAAACATGAGTATCAATGAGTGGACTCAAGCAAAAATGGATAGTAAGTTTTTTTTTTAAAAAAATATGTTTAGTAGTAGTCCTAGCTATAATAATCTATATATAAAATTAATTTTACTATTTTAGATAAGCCCGGGGTTATACTAGATTGCCAGGGATTCAGATTTAAAAATGAAGCATGTTTACACCCATACAACGGATATTTAATACGACAGATGGGGTATACAGGTTTTAATTCGGAGGATTTTGGAGTTATTAATTTTTTCCACCCTGAAATACGGTGGGATAAATTAACTTTATCCGATAAAAAAACTGTTAGATTCTGTAATAGATTACATAAATTATATTTATCGTATAAGCCTGAAAATGATGAATGGATTCATCATGATGATATTGTTTTTACTTTTAAAAATTTATTTCAAAAATATGGATTTATTTTTTTTAAAGGGGGGGAAATAGAAAAACTTTTAATTCGTAGAGCAAATGATATCTGTAATACCGCCATTAAATCGCTAGATGTGGAAAAATTCGGAGTTCCAAAATCTTCCGAAATTAAAATACTGTGTCCCTATCATTGGGATTTCCAACACCATTGCGGCTTGTGTAATGTCTTTTCATATAAGCATTATATGAAAACAGGTAAAAATATATTATTTTGTTTTAAATATTACCTCATTTTGAAAATATTAAATATATTTTTACTTTTACATAGAATTATCGGATGTATTCTGAAAACCCTTCCTGCATTGAAGAAAAACATGAATGTAAATTTTGTAAATAAAAACACAATTTTATATTTTAAATAGATTTTTTTATTGAATTACAACATTGATTATTAGTTGTTACAATCGGTTTTGACAAATGAAAATTATTTTTAACAAACTTTTTAACAAATTCATCGTTATAAAATTTATCCGTTACATGTAATTCTGATAAACATAGATTTCTATTAATTTTATATAAAAAATATAAGCAAAAATAACCGCAGTTTAAGGAAAACAAACTTTGGTGAATAATATTATTCCAACAATATTTTTTTGAATTTCGTTTTATAAATCTGATGATATTTGCTTTCCTCGGTTTTAATCCATAACTGTCGTAATAAATGCAAGAATTTTTATCTTTCGTAAAAAATACTGATACCCAATGGCTTCCTCGCTTATTTCTTTCATCTAAATTAATTATAAATGATTGCTTATTACCAACTCGAAACGGGAGATCGTCTGATGCAAACACTCCCCCAAAATTTCTTTTTATTTTCGGATCGCTCGCCGCTAATCTCCATAAAGTAACGGTATTCATTAATAATCGGTGAATACAGTTCGTGAATGATCAATTTCTAAAGTATTATTATATTCCAACAAACAAATAACATTTACCGTTTCTTGTATCGCCTTTGAGAACTTTAGTTCAATAGCAATGTTTCCCAGCTGGTTCACGCTTATATGACCCTCAGATCCTGATTTATCAGGGGTGAGGTCAAAACAATATAGAGCATAGCCATCTTTATATTCATCATAAGATATATTTGTAGATCTGTGATGGTGAATACATCCAGTATCTTCAAATAAGGAGATAAAATTTCTTGCATAAATTTTATTGCTATAGTCCGGACAGTATGGTTTAGCGGGAACCATCTGATTGTCTTTTGATAAACATATATAATTTAAATTATAATTTTTAAAATTAAAAGGATTACGCTTTACATTTCCGTTAAATGCTGAGTTGGAAACTAATCCCAGAGTTATTCTGTAGGGTAGCTGACCTATAACTACATTCGAAATACTTGTAGACTGAATTCCACTCGTTAAAGTAAAAACTTTAACATCAGTTCTACGAAATGGCATTTTTATTATACCGGTTTGTAAGGCTTTTTCTATCCCAATTTGAACTGATGAACTGACATCTACTTTATTAATTTTCAACGATGCATTTTTAATAATGATTTTATACTCATCGTTATTTGCCATTAGTGCAAAATTTTCTTTAGATCTCTCCAATTTCACCCTCAGGTCCACATTGTTTATTAAAAGCTTTGGCTGATTTGCTAAATCGATATGAAGCCGCCCCATTAAATCTATTATTCTACTTTCTTTGCTAATGTTAAATCTTTTAACTAATCCATGGTTAGTGTTATTTTCATCTAAGGGATTTATCGAATCCATTTGTCCTGCAGTATCTTTAAAAAATAATGCGGTTGTTAAAAAAGTTTCTTGCATTTCTTTCGAATTAAATAGTAAGGCCTCTAATATACTTTTATATGGGTAATTAACATGAGCGCTAATCTGTTTATCATTTAAAAACATCGTACACTGTGAAAACATACTATTTAAAAAATAATTAACAGGTGTGACTTTGTCTTCAGAACTTAGATTCGATCCATCCTTCTTTAGAATTTTTGCTTGAATGCATAAATAAATTGAATGTAGATCCATATAATGCTCACCCGATCCTGATATCAGAAACTCAATAGGTGCTCTGCTATCCGATATGGTGGCTACTGGATGAGCAATAACTTCGTAAGTATTCTCAATTGCTAGTTGAGTCGAAACAGTATTAAATAGGTCCAATTCTGATTTGAGACAACCACACGAATGAGGATCCATTTCTAATCAGCAAAAATATCGTTAAGTTTTCGCTTCTTCTTCTTCTTTTGTGACTGAATTAATCTTTTTCCTCGTTTTCTTTTTATACCTGATCCTGTCTGGACTTTTTTAAGTATATCTTGCTTAATTTCAGATCCCACATCTTTAAAACGAGACTTTGTAGATTCTTTAAACGACTTCCCTCCAATTACATCCGATCCTACATTTGATGCAAATTTTAAAGCCTTGCTACCCAGATACTTCCCCACTTTAGAAATTAGGGGAATAGATTTTCGAAACAGATTCGTGAAAAATCCATATCCCCTCTGTATTTGCGGTCCAGCGAAATAATTCCCTCTTCCAAATTGTTGTGTAAAAGGAAAATCGTGTTTCCATATCGTTCCTCCTGCCTGATTGCAGTAATAATTTATACAATCCTTAGGATCGAGCTTCATTTTCTACTTCTCAAAGACGAACTAACGTTAATAAATAAAATATAACGATATTTATATCTGTTTAAAAGATAAAACTAATAATGTTTTTCCCCCAAAAAAGATGATTTCTTTCCCGTTAGCAGTTCGCAGCTCAATTTCAATTGTATCAATATAATTACGGGTTAATGGAAAGTATAGAGGGGACTGGTAAACTCTAACTATTTGATCGGTCTTCTCCCCCATCACAGGTATAACCCTTAAAAGAGGAGCAGATATATCTCCAACACGATGAGAAGCAACAATATTTGAATAAATAAAAATTTCTGAAATTCCTGCAGACAATTCGATTGGATAGTCGCTCACATATTCACCCTCAGAAAATTTGTGTGTTTTAAACCCTAACAAATCTTTTAATTCGTTTCCAAATTCAATCGTTATATTTTTAGGAACTTTTAAAATGATTTTGTTATTAGGTAGTAATGCTAATTTAGTATATTTAAAAATCCCTAAAAATTTTTCTGCAGATGAATAAAGTCCAATAGGAATAAAAATTTTTTCCTCTACATCAATTTCCTCGACAACTTTTTTATTTCTTTCTATTAAAAGTATAAATTGATCTTTATAAAATTTAGAATTTGATATATATTCCCCTGACTCCGCTCGCAATATTAAATTTGAAGTGCCTTGTTTAAATATAATTTCTTTCAGCGGAAAATTTAATAAATAAAGTAATTTGTGAGCATTTTTTTTCGTAATATGCAGCTCAAATCCTTCTTTCAAATTTATTTTTATGTCTTTATAATTCTTGTCTAAAACGAATTCTGCCGTGTTAGACCCTGTTAATGAAACTATATTCTTGTTTATCCAATCGAAAAGAGTCTCTCCTTCATTTTCTTTAGCTGTAGTTAATGGAATCACATATGTTTTATCTTCTATTTTTTCTCTCCTAATCTTATGTCTAGTAATAGTATAATCATTATTATGATTAGATATATTAAACCAATTTCTAGGAATAATAACTTCTGTCAAACCAACCACCCATTTTCCATGTAAATCAATAGGCGGACTCATTTTCACGGTGAAATGAGATTGGTTATTTTCAGGGAATAACTTCATGCTGGCATTGCTTGTCAGAGTCACAAAAAAGTCTGATTGCATCATTTTGTTACCTTCTGTAATTCTTCTGTATAAAATCGTCCTTCCAAAATCTCGTTATTTAAATCCTTTAATATATATGTTGGAGGATGAGATGGAAAACGATCATGAATAATAAATATTTCCTTAGTCCAACCGGGTAGGTATCCTCGACTAAATGTTTTACGTATTTTCGAAATTCGAACAAACTCACCAATATTAAATTTAAACGTATTTCCTCCTTTTATACCATACAACTTTTCGAAAATCATGCTATGATGTAGGGGGGTAACTTCCGATGGAGACATGCCAATACTTCTATGAAAACTATTATTATAACTTTTCACAATATCTGATAATTTATCGATATATTTATAAGAATTACGATAAGTAAATAATCTATATATTTTATTCCGCAAAGTTTTATTTAATCTTTCCACAACTGCTGCTTTTGTATCTGAATGAGTTGAATAATGATTAATTTTAAATTTTTTAAAAAGATTTTTTACTAATCTATTATAAAATTCTTTTCCTTTATCAGTTTGTAAATTTTTCGGAACGTTTCTTTTTTTAAAAATGGTTTGAAAAGCATTAAAAACTGACTGAGGTTTTTTATCTTTTATAGCTACGACATAGCAATACTTAGTAAATACATCGATTACAGTTAGTAAATATTTTATTCCATTATTAAATCTAGAAAATTGTTTTAATACAATTAAATCAGCTTGCCATAAGTCGTTAGGATAAAAACTTTTAGTTTTTCTTCGCGAATATTTAATTCGTACAGGTTTATGAAGTGTATAAGTTAATTGAGAAGACAACCATTTTTTAACATCAGATCGCGGTAAATTCGATTCTTTAACTAATTTACTCACACCACCAAAAGATGCTGGAGATTTCGGATTATAGTATATCGATTTCAAAAGTTTTTCCATTCAAAATTTTTCTTCCTCTTCCTCTTAGATTTTTTCGGTTGATGAAATAGCGATGGAGAGAAAATTTCTTCTGGAGTTTCCAGTGATTTCGGTTGATATTGTATTTTTTCAGGTAATGTTGTCAAACCTTTGTTTCCAATCCACTCTTGTGGAAGGTTTATTTTCTTTAAAATAGTCCAAAATTCGTTAAAACCAACAGGAGGTGATACCGTTTTCCTATTTCGCATAACATACGAAACGAGGTCTACCATATGACTTCCGATAATGGGTTTCCCTTCAATTGTTAATTCACCTTTAGAATTCCATCCATAATGATTTCGATCAAGCTTAGCAATTAAATGTGGTATATATTTTTGATATAATTGAGGTACTGATAAAGTTATTTGTTTAATAAATCCATCGTCGTGATCAGCTTTTTCTTTTAGTCGAGATTCTGTTTCTTCTGTTTGGTTAGACACAACAGATACTCTAACAGGTTCTTTAGGAGTGTGAACGGTTTTCTGATATCTCGAAATCAATTGACTTAATAGCTTGACTTTACTGTCATCAGGTAAATTTGTACTCTCAAGTAATTCCTCGATATTAGAACCAATTCTTATTTCAGGCTTTTGATAACTCATCAGTAATTCGGGAGGAACTAGGGCCATCTGCTTCGCCATTAAATTCTTTTTCCTATTACTTTACCAATTAATCCTCCTGCCATAGACAATAATGGAGCCAGTAGAAGAGGAAGGAATCCACCGGATTGATTAACCAAAATTTTTTTCTTGGTATTTAAAGGAATGTGTTTTTCACTTAATTTCCTGATAATTTTTTTATATTTTCCTAATTTACGAACATCAGCAGGTATATTTCCTCTCCGCAAATTATCACATATTTCGCACAAAACTTTAATCTGATTTGGAGTAGCTTCTTTCAATATTGCTTTTCGTTGAGAAGGAGTAGTCTTCGCTAAAAAAGCCAGCATATGATAATTTTTCTTTACGTTCTTCATTTTATAGGCAAGTATATCCAGAAAATACCTTGTTTGTCAGGAAAACAGGAATCTCTCACAGAAAATTTCTTATCCGTTGTAGGATGAAAATCCAATAACAAATAACCAAATTCCTTTTCTGTTGCTTTTTTATATGCATCCATGAAAAAATTAAATTTTCCTGCAAAAGCCTGACGACCCAAGCAATTCACCTGACTTTCATCACGATTATTTTTAAATAAAATCAAGTAATGAGTATTTAAACTTATATCTCTCATAATCTTATTTTTCGGAAACAAATTTTGCATTATTAAAATCACACTTACATTACAATGATGAGATTCTGTTGTAAACAAAAATGCTGTTTTTGGAGACAACTCATGCATCAAATCATCGATTATTATCAAATCCCATCCTTCAACAGATTCTGGTAACCCATACATAAATGTGATATCGCTTTCTTCTTGAAAAAACGGTAGATATACAGAGTAACACCACAAAATCTTCTTCAGAGAATTTTCATAAATTTTGTTGTGAATAATTTTTCTTACTAATGTGGTTTTTCCCGATTGGGAAGGACCCACAATTACACAAGTACTAGGATGTTTGAAATACATATTAATCAACCTTGTCAACCTTGGGGAATTTAGAAAATTTATAATATTTCATTCCTGGACTTATCTCTTTAAACATCAGTAAAGTTTTCTTATCATTTTCTAAACATATTTCTCTCATGTCTTCTGCACACCGTTCAAACGAACCATATAATCCATTACATACCTCATTAATTTCCCCATCCTCATCGACAATTATAAAACCATATTTTCCTTGTCCTTTCCAAATATCTTTGACTTTAAAATAACGAAGGATAAATGG